>NC_080482.1:0-300000 GCF_030265055.1 Doryrhamphus excisus | reverse complement strand
CGGGAAGTGAACAGATTCCAATTCCAATTGAAAACAAACAAGGGGCTTTGTGCTTCATACTGTACACTGTACACACTATTTGACACTCTGTACTGTTACACAACTGTTCCACCGACAAAACCTTCTAAACCCCCCCCAGGAATGTCAGGAATGCTGCATTTAAATAACGTGGCCTGCATCAACCAAGAAGAACTACTCACTCACAGCACTTCCAAAATGTTCCGATGCGTCTTTGCAAGAAGACCGTATACGTCGTGTATACATCATGTAGGGTGCTGGGTGCGGCAGTGCCAGCGTCCCATCATGGACCTGATTGGAATTGATGACAATGATCACACAGTCGTATGCAAATTGGCTGCAAATGTCATGAAATGTGCTCCAATTATAAATCCACGCAGACGAGCAAACAAGCAGGAGCTATGGAATAATCAAAGTGGCAAATGAAAAGGTCACCGTCGGAGATGCAGGTTAATGAGCAACTTGGCAGATGGAGATCACGTTCCTTCGTATTTGCTGTGCTCATGCCAGGTTCTGGTGGGGTGGGGGTGGGGGGGGCAAAGAACAATGGATGAACAACGGAATGAATTGATGAGTTGGTCAATGCGAGGAAAAAGATACGACGGCTCGGCGTTGTTTTCCTGCTTTTATTTTGAAGGCCTCCCTTTACTGGCTGCGGCAGGGGTCTTAAACAGGGGGCCGGTGTGAAACCAGACAGCAACGGTTGCATGCCTGGTCCAAGCTGCTGAACCCATCCAACCATCATGAAGGACACAAAGAGCATCTTTGGCCATGTGGGAGGATCTGGTCCTATGAGAGGGACGGTGAAACCAGCGTAGGCGGGACTTTCTCCTCGCTCTGGAAGGCCGTCTTGGAGAATGTCATTTCCAAAGCAATGGAGACAAACTGTAGGGTAATGTCACTCCTGCCGCCTCGTCACGGGAATACTGCATATCACTTGTACTACAATGTTTTGCCCAAGAACAGATCATAGTTTACCACCAAAACATGGTCGTTTATTCATCAATGAATTTCTGAAAAACACCACGTAGCAAGAGAGCGCTAATCAAACCGCCATATTGCGTGGGACCGACGCCCTTCCCATCCGCCACATTTGCATCGACTTAGGCAAGTGCAGAAGGAGTCGTTTTCGAAAAAGCTAACGTTATTTTCTCCTTAACGTTTTGTATGATGGACTTCTGAATTCCTGTGAGAACATGGAGACGTCTCAGCTTCGTGGAGTCTCAACACGGTCCCATGGAATTCCCACCAAAGTCTTGCCAGCAGAATGGATTTCTGTTTCTGACTCTCGCTTATAAACACACACACACACACACACACAGCCTGTGCTTGTGTCTAATGTCTTCCTGGTTTAAGGTGCAGCCATCCCAGCATCCATGAGATGTTGCACACTTAATAATGTAAGCCCCAATTTATATGGCATCGTACTACCACATGACTGCACTGGTGTGTATTTGTGTGTGTGCGTTTGTGTATTTGTGTGTCTTTCCACTCTTTGTTTTGCAAGCTTCTCTTCCTGTCGTCGTGTGCGTCTATGATTGCCGTCGCTTTCTGGTGCGGTGCCTCTTGGCTCCCTGTTGCTTCATTTAGCACAAGGTCAGTGTGTAGATGAGTGTAGATGTGTGTGTGTGTAGATGTGTGTGTGTAGATGTGTGTGTGTGTAGATGTGTGTGTGTAGATGTGTGTGTGTGTAAATGTGTGTAGATGTGTGTGTGCACTGACAGGATAGTTCACCTCTTGATTCCAAAAGCCTGCTCTGAGATCCAAAGGTGCGTTTGGTGCCCTCACACCATGGCTTTGTGCCGTCTGGGAACCAAACGATGTGGTCGGCTTTAGACTTGGACGTAAAGACGGCATGAAGACGTTTGGCGCGTGGAGGCCAAGGATGCAACACATCAGGTTGCACGCAAACACAGGCGCCAAAGCCTCACGTTAGCCCATCAAACGATGCGTGTTGCCATGAAGCTTGGTACTCCATCCGGCGGTGCCACCATCCATGCTTCTTCTGATGCTTCGTAAGCATCTTTCCTCTGCATTGTTCTCCAATGAAATATGGATGCGGCGACACCCTTTATGTTTGCTACATCATCACTTACTATGAAATATTGAGGTGGGACCCGTGGAGAGGAGATCATTATTCACTTTGCATCGTTCCCTTCGCTTGTTTCGAATAAAAGCGACATTTTCTTTTCTCACTTGCAGCTGTTGACGATTGGTCACGGGAGCTGAGACGTCCTTTTCATGGGAAACCAAACCACGTTGGACTCCAGACGGACGCATGAATGATGTACAGACGACACCTCTGCTGCTTTCACTTCCATGCTGCTCATCACCAGGACGCATGGCCAAATAACGCTTTCCTTTTATTACGACTCACGTGTGGAGAAGTCATTCACAAGCTAATTGTTTCCACGAGGAATCAACATCCAAAGGTAAGGAATTGTTTCAAACTAAAAGTAAAACATCACATTTGACTTTCCTCTCCTGTCCGCCTGGTCCAGCTCCTCCCGGCACTTCCTGAGGCGTTCAGGGACCAGTTGGGAGACATGGTCTGGCCCACGTGTGACCTGAACACCCCCCTAGGGAGGCCTCTGGAAGGATGCCCAAGCCACCTCATCTGGTTCCTCTCGTGCGAAGGAGCAGCGGTTCTACTGTTGCATCTGTATTTCTACATCTTACATACATACATACATACATACATACATACATACATACATACATACATACATACATACATACATACATACATACATACATACATACATACATACATACATACATACATACATACATACATACATACATACATACATACATACATACATACATACATACATACATACATACATACATACATACATACATACATACATACATACATACATACATACATACATACATACATACATACATACATACATACATACATACATACATACATACATACATACATACATACATACATACATACATACATACATACATACATACATACATACATACATACATACATACATACATACATACATACATACATACATACATACATACATACATACATACATACATACATACATACATACATACATACATACATACATACATACATACATACATACATACATACATACATACATACATACATACATACATACATACATACATACATACATACATACATACATACATACATACATACATACATACATACATACATACATACATACATACATACATACATACATACATACATACATCATCTGTATGTACACACATGTACATACACACATATATGTACACACACACATACACACAACACGCTGGTTGGTTGAAAGGTTTTCCTTTTGTAGTTTGGAGCAAATGAATTCACGGACACGTTGGAGACAAATGAAGTTTAATTTTAATTTCTCCATAAAAGAATAGTCAAACTCGAGCAAGCTGTGTCTATCATCTCTGCATAGTCCATTCGTCGTAAAGAAGCATCATAAGGACTATTAGGAAGCCCCCCATCGGTTTTAAGGAACAGCCGTTAAAGATAGAAGCAGCTTGTACCAAAATAAAAGCCCAAAAGGTGTATTCCCCGCGAAGGGAAAGCGGACAGCACGGTTTTATTGGCGTCCAAACTTGCCAAATGATGAGCTGTGACCTTAAATGAAAAGTAAAAATCAAAGCATGTCCTTCTTCCTCTTTGGACGCATTTAAAAGCAGAAGACGAGTGGGAGAATTCAATGATCTCCAGCCCATTCAAAGATGTTGTGTCGGCCCCTCCCCCTCGGTCGCCACTAATGCAGCCTCTCCACAATAAAAGCCAGGAAGGCTGCTGCCAGCGCCAGTCCGACCGCCAGCCTCTTCAATAGCTCCCAGTCCACTTTGTAAGACCCAATCAACAAAACAGAGGAAGACACAGAAGAAGGACCTTGGACACCATTTGCCATCTGCTCCTGTGGAGGAGACACACAAAGAGAAAAAGAGCTTTTCAACATCTCCTGGTGCAACAAAAGAATGTTCATTTCTCCACAAAGCGCCGGAGGGTCCAGCAAATGACTTGTTGGAAGAAAGTTGACGTGAAGGTCGCCGTGGTGACCGGCTGCAGCGCGCGTCCCGGGTGCCGCACAAGGAGAGGAACACGGGCTGATGTGGTCCACAAACCAGACCTCCATGAGGATCAGGAGCTTAGCGATGCAAACCACGGCTAAAGTTTGCTCCGCCTTTAATAGCGCAGCTCGGGTCGATGTTTGAATACGTCAACGTTAGGAATGGGAAAAAGACGGGATGATGGACATGAAGCTGAACTCTACGTACTCCATGCTGATTTGGTTGATGCATCCCGACCTTCGCTGAAAACCATTGCCAAAAATGTCATTAGCAAAAAGCAGCCATCTTGGTTGTCTCTGGTGGAACCAATGGATTCCCTTTTCTTACGGTTTGTTTTCCGTCTCACCTTTTGGAAAGGATTACGGACAAAAACTGAGGTTCCACAGTACTGCAAATCAACCCCCAACCCAAAAACTGAGGTTCCACAGTACTACAAATCTACCCCCAACCCAAAAACTGAGGTTCCACAGTACTACAAATCTACCCCCAACCCCAAAACTGAGGTTCCACAGTACTACAATTCTACCCCCACCCAAAACAGAAAGTGGTGTACTTAGTGTACATGCTTCCGTAAAGCATCCATTTCCGTACATCCCTGTCTTGGAGTCTGCCGGGGAATCATCTTGGCATATTTGTGGGTGAATGCTTGACAGGGAATCAACCTGGTGGCGGGGAATCGACCAAATACGGTCTAGAGTCTCCCTATGTCTATTTTAGCAGTCTTGTTGCTACAGCGAAGTATGTTATTTAGCTTTAAGAGATGCTAATTAAAGAGCACATATTGAATGGGTGCCAGAAGATGTTGGAGTTGCTCTCATTTCACCTTCTGTCTTCCTCCATCTGCTTCTTTGGCAACCATGTTTCATTTGGAGATAAGCAACACGATAATGAAGCAAACGCGATACCTTCTACATCAATTCATTCATGCAAAAAACAGCTGCTATTTTATGAATAAATGGCCAATATGAGCGAGTGTAATTAAAGCACGACGCTGTAAAGCAGGCAGAGATGGTTGGTGCTCATCAAATTATTCCCACTGCTGAATTGGACTTCATGCTGACCATCAGACACGCTGGCATGCGTCAGGAAGGCGACGGTCATCCGTTACCTCTATGGTCATCCGTTACCTCTATGGTCATCCGTTACCTCTATGGTCATCCGTTACCTCTATGGTCATCCGTTACCTCTATGGTCATCCGTTACTTCTACGGTCATCCGTTACCTCTACGGTCATCCGTTACCTCTATCGTCATCCGTTACCTCTATCGTCATCCGTTACCTCTATGGTCATCCGTTACCTCTATCGTCATCCGTTACCTCTATGGTCATCCGTTACCTCTATGGTCATCCGTTACCTCTATCGTCATCTGTTACCTCTATGGTCATCCGTTACCTCTATGGTCATCCGTTACCTCTATCGTCATCCGTTACCTCTATCGTCACGTGTTACCTCTATCGTCATCCGTTATCTCTATCATCACGTGTTACCTCTATCGTCATCCGTTACCTCTATCGTCATCCGTTACCTCTATCGTCATCCGTTACCTCTATCGTCACGCGTTACCTCTATCGTCACGCGTTACCTCTATCGTCACGCGTTACCTCTATCGTCACGCGTTACCTCTATCGTCACGCGTTACCTCTATCGTCACGCGTTACCTCTATCGTCACGCGTTACCTCTATCGTCACGCGTTACCTCTATCGTCACGCGTTACCTCTATCGTCACGTGTTACCTCTATCGTCACGTGTTACCTCTATCGTCACGTGTTACCTCTATCGTCACGTGTTACCTCTATCGTCACGTGTTACCTCCATCGTCACGTGTTACCTCTATCGTCACGTGTTACCTCCATCGTCACGTGTTACCTCTATCGTCACGTGTTACCTCTATCGTCACGTGTTACCTCTATCGTCAGGAACGCCTTTCCCAATGATTTCTATGGTAACGCCCCCAAATATGAACATGCTGCTCGTGCTGAAATCGGGCAATGTTGGATTCTGTTGATTAAAAAATGGATTTCATTCGATCGGATTGCATAGATATTTTCGTATTAGTTTGAGGGAAGCCAAACGGCTCCAGCCTGAGGTATCGATCTCCAAATAAATAAATAAAGAAGGACTCCTACGTGTCAATTTGAGTATCGGGCACGCTGCTGGAGAGGATCTGTGAAAATGGATCGGAATGACCTTGAGGTGGTTCCTGCAAATCTCCTGCACGACGGTTGATAAAACGCCTTATCACCACGAAGGTAGATTATGCAGAGGGAATATTGATCGGCTTTCTAAAACAACCTTTCATGGAGTTCCCAAGGGACCTCCTCACTCGCTTTGGCCTTCATATTTACCAAAAGTGCAAGACGGCTTCTTGGCTTCACACTTTGCTCTCCAACTGGTGGATCTTTCCACATGATGGTCACCCCCAAGTGCCCGTGTTTTCGTTCTACCAGCGTTGTTCATAGCGTGATCCTTGGACACTTTAGGAACTGTCGCTACGATGCTGTATTGATATGAAAGTTCTCCAAGTTTCTGCCAGCTGCACGTTTGAGAAGAACACTTATGCGTAGTGTGAGAGCGGACGCCCACACGTGTTGCCTACAGCCGCATGGTGTCTGTCCAAGAGCTCCCCTGCCTTGTCCGCGACCAATCACACGCCATTGTGTCTTCCTTTGCCGTGCACAATGGCGGACGGATACAATGACCGCCAACGCCTACCTGACACGTCTACTGGTGGCGGCCAACAATAGACACAAGGGAATCAAACATCCGTGTTTACTTCATGTTCAGCTCAAAGCAAAGTTCCCTGATGGTGAAATAGGAGGAACAATAAAAGTGCTTCCTGCAGGCGTACCTGGTGGTGCTCTACTCGAATCCGTGTTTCCGCAGACAGGCCATGAGACCATCAGAGGCTCTAGGAATGCTAGCATATACTTGTATAAACGCTTATATAAGCTTATAAATGTGTATAAATGCCTATAAATGCTTATGAATGCCTATGAAGGCCTATAAATGCCGATAATTGCTTATAAATGCTATGAATGCTTATTACAGTCACTAAAAGAAAATATACTTCACTCTACAGGTACTCTTCTTGGCACGGTTAAAGTACTCTTCTTGGCACGGTTAAAGTACTCTTCTTGGCACGGTTAAAGTACTCTTTTGGCACGGTTAAAGTACTCTTTTGGCACGGTTAAAGTACTCTTCTTACAAAGTCGGAGACGCTGAAACGTTACGACTGCAATCCTACACCGCATCACAAAAGACAGAAGACGGAGAACCAGGAAAGAAAAAACAATAGTCGCTGGTCACATTTCTCAAGTCCTCGCCAGCTGTCAGCGTCACTCCAGACACGCCCAAGTTGTGCGTTTGGGTGTAAAAAGATAATAAATCACAGCAGCAATGGAAGCTGTGCTTGGATCGGCCACTGGACTAAGGTTGGGTAAGCATTCAAGAGACCCTTACTTGTTTAGCTACTAGCGTTAGCCATCATTCAATGTAAAGGAACAACTAAATAACCGCAAATTGTTGGGCGCCTCTCAGCCTGCTTTTGCATGTAGAAACGCGTAGTGGACATGTACTGTACTGTACTGTACTGTAATGTACATGTACTGTATGTGATGTCGTTTTTCTATCAAACTTTGTAAAAGCCCGACCTGCGTTCCCTGAGTGGAAAAGCTAGCAAGTGGTTGGGCTACCTTTAGCAGCAACAACTGCAAGCAAGTGACTGACAGCAGAATTCATTCTTCCATTTATCACAGCAAGTCTTCCAGGTCCTCAAGCAGCAAAACAGGCCCAGACCGTCACACTACCGCCACCATATTTTACTATTGGTATGATGTTCTTTTTCTGGACGCCTCAGGTTGGGATCTCCACGAGTAAGCAACATCGGTATTCATCAGAAGGGCCCCTGGAATTGAAAGGGCTCGGGCCAAAAATAACATAAGCTGCTGGTGGGGTTTATGTTGTCTATTTCATCAAAAAGTCACTTGGTGGGAGTTCCATGCTGTCCTTTCAGTTTCTAACACAAGTTAAGAGTCTCTGTGGACATAACAACACAATTGGGGGTTCTCATTGTAAATAAAGGAGAAGAATCATAGTGAAAAATATAAAACATATGGTATTACGCAGCCACACCCACTAGCAAGTATACATAGTATACTAGTATGCGGTAAGTACTGACTTTTCCTCCATTTGGCATAATTGTTACTGTGCCTATTACGGTATTACGGAAATGGCTTATAATGGAAATAGCTTCTGAGTGGCTAAAATGTCAACAAACCATGCTAACAATGTAGTTACCCATCAAACAAAATTAGCATCTATTATAAACACTGGCTAAGCTAATAAGAGAAATAATGTTGCATGAGTTGGTGAGATCTTAAAAAGAATCACCAGAAGTATTTGGATCCAAAGTCTCCCCTGAACAAAGACGAGTTTGTCCCACACAGAAGCAGAGCATGCAGATGGGCTGCATGAAGAGCATGAAGAGCATAAAAAGCTTGATGCTCGTCTTATGAAATAAGTCAGCTTCATTCGTGTAATGGAGGCCTCGGCGAACACGTCGTTCCCGTGACCGCAACGATAGTAGCAGGAACTCCAGCAGATGACCTGATTGACGTTACTTTCACCACATCCTGCTTGGCCTGTTGGACCAAGACTGGACGAGAGAAGGTCTTGGAGCTTCCTTGCTGGTCTACTTGGTGCATGCAGACAGTCGGGAACAATGCAGATGACTCTCGTGCATCCTGTTATTCCCAGCCACTCGTGGCTGAGTGCCGTGTGCCGCTAATCCGACGTGTCAAAGGTGATTAGGTAGCAAGAGCCGGAGATTACAGAGAGGGCAGATGGTGTTTCTCAGGTGGATCCAGGAAGACTGGAAGAAGACAGCTCAGACGTTCAGGCACTAATAATTGTAAACATGCTGCAAAGCCTCCAGTCGACTGGAGAAGAAGATTGGAGGTGGGGGTGGGGGAGTTCTACCTTCTAGGTTCTAGTCTTCTAGTCAGGCTGAAGATCTACACCAGATAAGAAGTCAGGCTGCACTGCTGCCGACGTTGAAAAGCCCAGAAAGGTATTAGCGGCAGCAGAACGGCGCCACGGTGGAATTGAAGAGACGCGGAAGGAGCGTTGACGAGCGATCTTATCGTGGGGGAAGCGTCCACGTCAGCTTTGTCCGCTGACATTGATAGTTTTCAGGAATACTCATTTTCAAAGGGAAGATATTAGCGGCATCCAGGTCGGGGGCCACATTTGTAGGCTGCTTAACACCAGGTAGGGCCAGTCCACATTAAAGGCCCCTTCCAAAGCAGACCCCAAACATGGCCGCCTTTTCAGGTTTCTATTGTTGACTTATGCAGAATATTCAATATGGTGACACAAAGCAGAGGGAACCCTGCCCCCATTCACTTTGGAATTACGTGTGCCACAAAAGTCGTACGTGAAACACGAGAATTGTGTTGAAATGCTAGCATGTAGTCACCTAGGATCCCGTGGTCACGTAAAGGTAAAGGCGTGAACGGGTGACACAACCAGGTCATCTGCAGAGGACTAGACTGTCCAAAACATCCTGGATCAATGCCGCTTTTGGAGGAGCTTTCAAAGGTTTTGTAGACCATGCAGGCTAGGTCCTCTAAAGCAGGGGTCCACCGATGGTCTAGGTCCTCTAAAGCAGGGGTCCACCGATGGTCTAGGTCCTCTAAAGCAGGGGTCCACTGATGGTCTCAGCCAATCGCGGCCAGTCTGCAGGCGGTCTACGGCCTGAAAATCAGCAGGTGACACACGAACGGCCGTCGGAGTCTGTTTGAGCGCCTGTGACCTCGGCTTCACAGGGACTATGGACCAAGGGGAAGACCAATGGAGTCTTGCTGTGACCCACCCAGAATGGGAGTCCGACCCACTTTTGGGTTGCGACTCACCGGATGAGAATGAGTATCTGGGTATTATTTTATTCCTGATCTTTTAATATAATCATTAGGGTATCGGTTTCAGGGAATGCCAGGACTCACCCTGAACCCTGCACGACACCGCATTGCAAGAAATCCAATCATCTCTCGGATTGAGCGACGATCTGCACAGATGGAGGTGTTTCGGACCTACTCAGATGGAACGATGAGCCCTTGGTGGAACTCTCAGGAAAGGCAAGACCAAGTCGCGGACTTGACGACAAACTTAGTTTCTCGGCGTGACGGCTTGTGCTTATTTTATTGCTCATCTGCGGTTGAAAGGCAAAGTCGCGGCTCGGGAATATAAAACCCTTGTGACACCAAATAAACAAAACAGAACGGGACTGTGTAATGTCAGTTGGCACATTTGGTTAAAATACTGAAAAGCAGACATGACTCATATTTTGACGGCCTCATCATTCCTCCATTATTGTGATGTTGCTTCCTCGAGCGGAGGCCATGTAATAACATTTGACACGCCCAATGAAAAGCTTAAAATAGCTACGCCTGCTGTTTTGAAGACAAAACAAAGTATTTGCTGCTGGAGAAAACAACACGAGATGGAGGCCAAGCGCGACCTTTGACCTCGCTAAGAAAAAGACAAAGACGAAGAGTAAAAATAGACAACACGTGAGTGAGGAGTGACGCCGTGCGGCCATCAAATATCAACACAACCGTGTGTCTCATCAAACAACAAAGCCATCGTGTTCATGCATACTGCGTGTTTCAGTAAATATGATATATTTGATATATATATATAGAATATATATAGAATATATATATATATATATATATATATAGATATATATATATATATATATGCCTTTACATCGCCGGCAGCAAGCGTTCGTCTGCTCGGATCAGCAGGAGGCTGGAATGCGCTTGTGTTGGTGTGGAGAAGGTCTCTGTAGGAACTAAGGTTGGTGTGGAGAAGGTCTCTGTAGGAACTAAGGTTGGTGTGGAGAAGGTCTCTGTAGGAACTAAGGTTGGTGTGGAGAAGGTCTCTGTAGGAACTAAGGTTGGTGTGGAGAAGGTCTCTGTAGGAACTAAGGTTGGTGTGGAGAAGGTCTCTGTAGGAACTAAGGTTGGTGTGGAGAAGGTCTCTGTAGGAACTAAGGTTGGTGTGGAGAAGGTCTCTGTAGGAACTAAGGTTGGTGTGGAGAAGGTCTCTGTAGGAACTACGTGAGGGGATCAAACCATTAGAAACATCTGTCAGCATCATGAAGTGCAGTGATAGCAAGAAACATCGTCTCTACATACGCCAACCTTCTCAAACAGCAACTAGAGACACATCTCACACCGACATGCTAGCTAGCTAGTGTTGCTCTTCTCAACAAGCAGCGGGTGCTGCTCCAGGCCCCGCCCACCCCATACACAAAGGGCTCCATTTTGTTTAATAAAAAAATACAAATAAAAAGAAGTAATTACAATTATTTGTTTGGATTTCCAAGTTGTACTCACTAACTTCATAGTACATAGTATACGTGTGGGGTTCATAGTATACGTGTGGGGTTCATAGTATACGTGTGGGGTTCATAGTATACGTGTGGGGTTCATAGTATACGTGTGGGGTTCATAGTATACGTGTGGGGTTCATAGTATACGTGTGGGGTTCATAGTATACGTGTGGGGTTCATAGTATACGTGTGGGGTTCATAGTATACGTGTGGGGTTCATAGTACAGTAGAGTAAAAAGGTGTGAGGTAGGAATAAAGGGGAGGACATTTAAAGGAAGATGCTAATCATCTGAAGGACAATTCCAAACAGAAGACAGAAACATGGATGATTACGAACGGACTCCTTGAGATGTTCGTCAAGTCGGGAGTCGGGAGTCGAGAGTCGGGAGTCGGGCCTCTCAAATCGGGAGTCAGGAGTCGGGCCTCTGGAATTGGGAGTTGAAAGTCGGGAGTCAGGAGTCATGAGTCGGAAGTCATGAGTCAGGAGTCAGGAGTCAGGAGTCAGGAGTCAGGAGTCAGGAGCCATTCTTTCTGATGCGGTTAGAAGGGACATTTAGTCGCCTCCCTTCCTGTGACTCCTGCTTTGTATTTAGTCTTTTCCTGTCCATTTGCTGCCTTGCGGGGGAGCACAGCTCTTGTTCTCCATCCATTCTACGAGTCTCCTTGAGAAAGTGTGCGGTGAAAAGAGCTGATTATTATTGGATGGCACTCAGGGTGCTTTTGCCGTCTCCTGATCTCTCAGTCTACCTCCAGCTCTCTTTCATTCTTGCTTCTTTTTGCCTCTCCTTCCCTTCTATTTTTAATTTCATCTGAGGATGAGGACCGGTGAAGATACTTTCTCATTTTCTTCCTCGGCCGTGCTGTTGAGTGCTTTCTCGGCTATTGTGTCCCGCTAAAAGACTCATTACTGTCCTCCCCCTTTCCACGGAAAGTGTGGTTTCTATGAATGGAGGGTTGCCAGATGCCTACGATAGACGGAGAACAAAGGACGACTACATTTTCAGGTGCTGGGAAACCTTGGTCTTCTTTCAGTGGACCCAAATTGCAAAAACTGTCATGTAACACGGCCGATGTACATCCCATAACAAGCTGACCGCCATTTTACACCATTTTACATTTTTTTTAATAAAATTCAATGACAAAAGAGCAGAGTTATTGCATTATAGTCCTATATATTATTATAGTCCTGTATATTATTATAGTCCTATATATTATTATAGTCCTGTATATTATTATAGTTCTGTATATTATTATAGACCTGTATATTATTATAGTCCTACACGTTATTATAGTCCTATATATTATTATAGTCCTGTATGTATTTATAGTCCTGTATATTATTATAGTCCTACATGTTATTATAGTCCTGTATATTATTATAGTCCTACATGTTATTATAGTCCTGTATGTTATTATAGTCCTGTATATTATTATAGTCCTATATGTTATTATAGTCCTATATATTATTATAGTCCTATATATTATTATAGTCCTATATGTATTTATAGTCCTGTATATTATGAAAGTCCTACATGTATTTATAGTCCTGTATATTATTATAGTCCTACATGTTATTATAGTCCTAACAGAATAGTCGCTAACAGAAACTTGCTCAGCTTCAAGCTGATATGACACACACACACACACACACACACACACACACACACACACACACACACACACACACACACACCTCAGAGTGTGGTGGACTCCAGCAGAGACGTATTGATAATAGATGGTGTTCAAATATGATTAGGTCGGCCAACTGTAACGTATGTGAGTGTACAGTCATGACTTATACCTGACAATCCAGGTTCACGTAACAGAGGGCTGAGTTGTCGGTGTGTGTGTGTGTGCGTGTGTGTGTGTGTGTGTGTGTGTGTGTGCGTGTGTGTGTATATGGTTAGATGTCGCCATGAGGTCGTTTAGCTATTGCTAACGTGCCCCAGCGCCAACGTGATGACGATGAAAGTCATAATGGTTTCTGTGAGTCAGATGATCATCAGCATTACTGACATTGACGTATTGACGTATTGACACTTGACACGTATGATTTAGTACCGTCATGTCCTCCATGTTGACATGCTGTGACCCACAGCACATTCTGGCATACGTCAATACTTTATGTATTCACATCATCATGATAATTACAACATGGAATATTGTTTCAGGCCCTTTCATGACTTGCTCCATTTTGTCTTTCAATATTGTTAAATTGTTAAAAAAAAATAAAATAAAAAAAATAAAAAAAAATATATATATATATATATATATATATACGTATATGATAGATTATTGTGAGCCATGATCCCGTTAAGGAAGACAAGGCGTATACAAGGATACTTGGCGTATCTTTCGGGAATCTTTACAGATTGAGGCCAGGGTTCCTCCTGAAAAAGCCGTTAGCATGAAAGGTGTCTTCAACTAGCAAGGTGGTGTTGCCTTCGATCAAGCGCTTCTACAATACTACAATACTACAATACTACAATACTACAATCCTTATGGAATGATTCAAAAGCAGCCTGGTTGTTCCAACATGTTCTGGCAAAGGTAGATGACGTGTCCAAGCTTGGTTCTTCCACCAAGCTTGGTTCTTCCAGTGAGAAGCTCCATGTAAGAGTTCCTGCCATTTTAGACATCCAAGGAACAATTCTAGAGGGGCTGGTGAGGACGTAGAGAGAGAACATACGTTGGAGGACGCCATGCGCGGGTGACTTTAGTGACGGGGAAAGCGCGTGTCGGATGGGCTGTGGACTTGAAAAGGTTTTCTCCACTGAACTTTTCATTGCAGAATAACCTGACGCTGGCCAAGGGAATGCCTTCTTGCTCGCCCACTCTGCCTTCATTTCCCTTTCTCTCTCTCTCCACTTGTCTTCCCTGATCGCTGGGCCCCCTTCTTTGCTTCTGTTCTATGCCCCCCCCCCCCCCGGCTGTCTGGCAGTAAAGGTTGATGGGGTGTGAAATTAGAAAGTGTATCATATTCTGCTCTATGGCTCCATGTCCTGAGCTATAAGCTACGGCTAGTCACGGTGAAAAATAACATGCACTGAAACAGAAACATTAACATGCTGGTTTGTGTGTGTGTGCGTGTGTGCGTGTGTGTGTGCATGTGTGTGTATGTGTGTGTGTGTGTGCGTGTGTGTGTGCGTGCGTGTGTGTGCGTGAGCCAGTTGATCCAGTCTCAGCTTATCTCATGACTTACCAGTGGCTGTTGTTCCAGAGTCGGACATAAACATGTCAATATGGCGGCCGCCCGTCATGACTGCCCCAAACTACTCAGAAGCATTCAGATACGTCAGCATCAACCCCGCTTTCACATGCTAGAAGCTTTGGGAACATGAACTCCACAGCAAATAGAACGGACGGGAAAAGCTGAGCAACACAATCTGAGCTGGTGGAGAGAAAACGGCCTAATATTTCATTCCTGACGGAAATCGGAGCTTTTCTTCTACCTATCGTTGAATATGCAGTATCATATGCAGTATCATATGCAGTAGCATATGCAGTAGCATATGCAGTAGAATATGCAGTAGCATATGCAGTAGAATATGCAGTAGCATATGCAGTATCATATGCAGTAGCATATGCAGTAGCATATGCAGTAGCATATGCAGTAACGTATGCAGTAGCATATGCAGTAGCATATCCAGTAGCATATGCAGTAGAATATGCAGTAGAATATGCAGTAGAATATGCAGTAGAATATGCAGTAACATATGCAGTGCAACTGTCGTAAACCGACAAATCACGTGAGAACGTGTTTACCTGCGTCAGTCCGGACACTTGACCCTTTTGAAAGGGTGCAGCAATGGAGGCCGTGAAAGGTCTGCTATCTTCTACTGGTCGTCCTTTCAGGAAGTGTTTTCCCGCCTGGTAGATGTCCACTTCAATCATCTTCCCCATGAACTCTGGCTTCTTGGGCACCAGAACCTGCAAATACAAAACCACCATCAATCATTCAGTGTCTGGACGGGACTTCTTAGTGTCACCTTACTACTTCCTTCCAAGCTTTCATGGACGTACTACTGCATCGTAGTACTCACGATTTGGGCTGATCGCTCGTCCCATGGCTTCTATTCTGCCGTTCTATGCAATTTGTCTGACTTCTTATTAGGAAACATTTCTGCCGTTCGTGTAAGGTGTCTGCTGCCATGACGACGTGAGAGCAGCAATGACATGAATTCAATCAGCAAACAAAAGTAGTTGTTGGACTTTTGGGTGTATATTTGTGTATTTGTGTATTTCTATGAAGTATTGTGTTGCTTAGCATCACAAATCCGCATGGACTCACGCTGGGAGTCGGCGTGCTCCCGTCAGCAAACCTAATGTGCTTTAGGTCTAAGTGGGCACGGGCGGGGCACACACGGCCAAGCTGGAGTACCGCTAAAGGTCAAAGGTTGAGGGGTGTCCCGAGGATACATTGTGTACTTCAAGCGGCAAGAACGCAAACCTCAAGATTCCTCTGATGACTCCTCCGTCTTCTTTCTCTGTGGGCGTTCCCCTTCAGGGGTCGCCACGGCCAACCGGTCTCCTCCACAAGTGACTTCGTTCCCACTTGACTAAACCAGGATGATTGCGTCTTGATTGAGTTGAGCTCCAGTCAGCAAAAGAATGGAAGCCATGAACTGATGATGGGGGAGGGGCCAAAGCGACAGCAACTCATGGCCACACCTACCTAATCAACACACCTGCTGCTCGCCACACCAGGGGGGTGTAAAGTGGATATGACCTGCATCAGGTACGTTTTTCAAGTGTCCATAAATAATTTAAGACGTCCATTTCATCCATGTGATCGCTATCAGTATTGGGATCAGAATTGGCAGTAAAACCCCTGATGTGGGCATGCCTGGCTGAAATCATACATGGAACTCATAACAACACAAGGTTTTATCTGCAAATACATTTTACATATTATACACATTACAGTGGAACTCTGCATCTTCGCCAAAGGCATTCATGCCACGGCAAAATCTAAAATGAAATTATGACATTATTTCTAAATAATAATCTCATTCATCCAAAGGTGGTAATCCTTTATAAATACCTGCCAGTAAAGTATAATATGTACAGGTCAATAAGCCGTACTTTAGCTTTATGACACAAATATATCCAAATATGAAATTGCTTTCCAGGGTGGTCTGACGTGGTCCAAGTCAAGGATCGTGGTGGACTTCGGAGGATCGCTGCAGGAAGCAGGAAGCTCCAGCTCTCGAGGAGCGAGTGCACTCACGTAAAAACATGCATGAAGCCACTGACACTTGCAACCTGAGTTTATAGCCTGCGGGGGGGGGGGGCTGATTGCCGCCCCCTCCCCTCCCCGCTAATAAAAGGCCCAACTTCAAACATGCTTGTGATGATAGTTAAAGCGAGGAGGAAATTGATTTATTTGAAGATGTTTTAAAGTTAATTTTTCACAGAAGTTCTTTGAAGACCCGTTGGATGAACATCTGCGTGTTGGATGGAATGTTCATGTCTGGAGGGCTGACCTTAATGTTTGTACTCGCTGCCACCGTAGGCTGCCAGTGCCCACGTGTGCGATACGCCAGCTAACCCACTCCATCCACTCCAGGCAGCTGCGTGTCCAGCTTAGCCGCCCATCTGATTTGCCAGGCTAAGATATCGATAGCTTGTTGACGTTGACATTCCCCCCGCGTCACGCCGCGGGTTCAACTCTTGATAAGAACGCTTGCATTAAGCAGGCACAAAAGAGCAAATTGGTACTTTGAGGTCGTGTCCACACCGATCCCGAAAAACGCTTATTTGTGCATGCGCCTTCGGGTTGGAGTCGTGACAAATGTGGAACATTTGTTGATGTTTAGAAACTATAACAGCAGAACATGACGTGATTGACTCCAATGGAGTTACTGGAGCTATGGAAGCGCTAGAGGGGCGTGCACGCGCCTCATAAAACATGCGCTGATTAAAATAACATTCATGACGGTTCCTGGGCTCCGTGGAAGCAAGTATTGATTTGAAAAATATTCTCCCTCTAAGATCTCGCTATGCTGCTGAACAGATGGAAGATAATGTGAGACCAAGTTTTTCAGGATTCTGACCCGCAGACATGAAGACCACATGGACCAGAGCCTGAAACAGCTGCCTTACCTGCTCATAGAACTTGTTATGCGCCACGTAGTACTGGGCATCAAAGGAGTCCTCTGTCACCAGCACGTGTTGCCTCTCGCCAACCTAGAAGCAGAAGCATCCATGGTTCAATGCCCGCCGGCGGGACTGGCTCATGCAGTACTTTGTCTTGCCATTGATGCCAGCGACCGACAATACGTTTTAGGATTGTTGTGTTACATCATCGTATTTTACACAGCCCTTTAGCAAGCTTTGGTGGCCTTTACCGACATCATTCCATCTTTCCGCGACACCTTTCTGTTCACCCGACCTCCATTCTCCCCCCCCCAGTCCCTCCAGTCTCTATTCTCACTCAAAGTTTTTCTTTTCCTAGCAGTCACCAACATTTAATTACCACGTCAAGGTTCCCCAGCCACTTGAGTTTCAGGGCCCCGCCTCAGAACTTGCAGTATTCATCCTGCTCTTTGGAAAACGTACAAAGTGGATGAAAAGAAAATGGAGAAAAGCAAGGCTATGAATCAAATCGAGAAAATGGTCCCTTGAAGATATCAGAAATCAAAACAACACAATGTCAAGGCGATGGCGCTTCGCATTTCTATGTACAATTCCTGCAACAGTATGCTATTCAAAGTACTTTCAGGAGTTAAAGAATATAATCATGCAAAGCACGGAGCGGCCTTCCAAATGGAACTAACATGGCAGCAAAAGGAAAAGCGTACAACCACCGTGATTCTCAAGATGACACCTCAACTTCAAAAATCCAAGGATTCGCTCTTTCTATTCAAACTCCGTCAGACTCCAGTCTTGTCTTCCTTGATCTGCCCTCGTATGCCCACGTCTGCCCTCGTATGCCCACGTCTGCCCACGTCTGCCCTCGTCTGCCCTCGTATGCCCTTGTATGCCCAGTATCAGCCCACGTCTGCCCACGTCTGCCCTCGTCTGCCCACGTATGCCCTCGTCTGCCCTCGTATGCCCACGTCTGCCCAGTATCAGCCCTCGTATGCCCACGTCTGCCCAGTATCAGCCCACGTCAGCCCATGTCTGCCCACGTCTGCCCTCGTCTGCCCACGTCTGCCCACGTCTGCCCACGCCCATGCCCACTGGGCTGATACTGGGCTGATACTGGCCTGACATTAGGCTGATACTGGGCTGACATTAGGCTGACATTAGGCTGATACTGGGCTGACATTAGGCTGATACTGGGCTGACATTAAGCTGATACTGGGCTGACATTGGGCTGATACTGGGCTGACATTGGGCTGATACTGGGCTGACATTGGGCTGATACTGGGCTGACATTGGGCTGATACTGGGCTGACATTAGGCTGATACTGGGCTGACATTAGGCTGATACTGGGCTGACATTAGGCTGATACTGGGCTGACATTAGGCTGATACTGGGCTGACATTAGGCTGATACTGGGCTGACATTAGGCTGATACTGGGCTGACATTAGGCTGATACTGGGCTGACATTAGGCTGATACTGGGCTGACATTAGGCCGATACTGGGCTGACATTAGGCCGATACTGGGCTGACATTAGGCCGATACTGGGCTGAGCTGGGACGTTTGATGACTGGCAGATCAGTGAGGATGAGGATGGACTCTGCCATGGCAAATAGGACGCTGGTGTAACTGGAACATCTCTGATCAATACTACTGATGGGATGGACCAGACCAAATAGAGACACCAAGAAAGTACTTGAATTATTGCAGCCATGAAAACAAGCCCTTTGCTCTTTGACAGAGAAGGAGATTTACACTTTTTTGGAAAGAATATCTTTAACATCCATTTTAGTGCTTTTAAGGTTTGATCTTCACGGTGACTTGTTGCCAAAGACTTGGCTTGACAGAAGAATGCAACGGTCAAATCAAAGCTCCATCCAAGTACGTTGGATAGCACTGGAGCACGTACAGGAAGCAGCGGCGGAGCAGATACCCTGTAATCCTAGTGGTCAGTACTGCATTGGTACTACTTGAAAGCAGCCCCACACAGACGTCGGCTCCATCACTGGCATTTCCGTGGACATCAGTCCTTCTAAACCTTTAGCTGGAGTCTAGTCCGGGCACTTTGCGATGCGCTTTCCGAAACAGTTTGAGTTTGGATTGCCATTTTCTATTTGCATGTGTTGAAAAGCCAACAACACGACGAGGGATTCGGGACGCCGTTTGAGCGACTTGCCGCTTTATTTATGACGCAGATAAAAACATCGATTACAAATTCAAAGCCACGGTGCCGTCATTACCCGTGTTATGATGTGGATTAATTAGCAATTAAACTCCTGATCCCATGGATGTGTTGGGATGCGCCGTAGCGTGATGTTGTCTGGTGGATGCTGATGGAAATTGAACGTCACTGTGCAAAGACGTGTTGTTGGGTGGCCCGCCAGTCAACAGATGGAGTAAACACAAATGGAAATGCAGGCTCTCTAAGGCAGGAGGTGCACTAGCTGAGGGCAATTGATGTGATCTGCCATGCAAACACACACAAGCCGTATGGAATACACAGGAAGCTCATCAAGGTTTGATTTCCCTCCATGTGATTGTCTATGCAGGGCGTGTCCGTGCATGATAATCCTGCTGGTCCACACCTGAGGGGGGGGGGTGATATATCATTATGTCAGGGATGCATTGATATCATAAACATCACCGACAACAACTCCTTTTGTATTCTGTCCAAAGCTGAAGCCTGCTTAGTGATGATATCAATGACAATTTGGAGTGGCCAATCAAGCTAGCATGTTTTTGGAATGGGGGGGGGGGGGGGGGGGGGGGGGGGGTAACCCGGAGAAAAGCCACACATGCACGGGGAGAACATGCAAACTCCACACAGAGATGGGGGAATCGAAGTCAGGTCTCCTAGCTGTGTGGCCAGCACGCTAACCACTCCACCACCATGCGACCATCTCTACTGTATACTGTATAGTCAATGATTCCCTTACTGATTACTGATGGACACCGCTACTTCATAAAGTACTTCCACGCTGACCATGACTGGGTGGTGTTTTATGGAGATGTCTGGCTGAGGTAAGATCTCAAGATCTGACCAAAATATTGTTCAACTTCATCACAGAAGAAAAAGAAGAATAATGAAATATGGAAACAATAAAACAGATTTATGGAGATTTCACACTGCAAGGTTTTTTCTTAGAGTGTTCCAAGAATTTGCACTGGACCGGTTCCATTGTTCGCCGGGTTTTAGGTGATGAAGCGTACGCTGGAATGACTTCATGGCGCCCAACGTGAAGGGAGCGTGGCGTTGATGATGGTTACCATACATGGAGTACGCCATAGCGGTTGGCGTGGCAACAGCTAAAAGTGAAACCTTTGAAATACAAGTGATAGTTGTACAGAAAAGGAGACAAGGAAATAGGGACTATAACGATGTGGTAGGATACGCTACCAGTCCCAGAAATACACAGATACTGCATCCCGATCCACGAATACGGCCTGTTGGACAATTACAGCACGATCACAAATACATAAGTACATTCACATGTGATTGCGTCACTCATTTCAGCTCATCAGCAGAAACGACCCCCCCCCCCCCCCCAACACACGCGTGCCAAAGGCTAAGGATTTAAAGTACTTCAACCTTGCGGCTGCAGATCCTTCATTAGTGACGTCCATACCTGGATGGAGGTGAGGAATTAAGGCTTTATAGATATATAGAATATAGATATATAGAATATAGATATATTTACTTCAACCACTCTACCACTTCATCTTCATCTTCATCAGCTTGCTAACGGTTAGCCCACATTTTACCAATCCTAACTCTAACTGTACTGTACTGTACTGCATTGTACTGTACTGCATTGTACTGTACTGTACTGCATTGTACTGTACTGTACTGTACTGTACTGCACTGTACTGCACTGTACTGTACTGCATTGTACTGTACTGCACTGCATTGTACTGTACTGTACTGTACTGCATTGTACTGTACTGTACTGCATTGTACTGTACTGTACTGTACTGCATTGTACTGTACTGTACTGCATTGTACTGTACTGTACTGTACTGCATTGTACTGTACTGTACTGCATTGTACTGTACTGCATTGTACTGTACTGCATTGTACTGTACTGCACTGTACTGCAGCTAACAGCCAATGATAATACAGAAGAGCCTCATTCTGCTGCATTGTTCTTGTTAGCTAACATGTCTTGTTTCTGGTGATGCGTTCAATGCCACGTGGATTTGTGGTTATGGATGGATGAAGGTAAAGACACGCAGAGTTGAGCCAATGGTACGGGGCCATAACTAGCAACTAAATATTAGTTTCTATACTCTTATGATATGTTTCCTGCTTCTGCTGTAATGGCTTCACCTTGCAAGTTCTCGATCCTAAAAAAAAGCAAATAGAAAATGAATGTATTAGTTGTGTGTGTGTGTGTGTGTGTGTGTGTGTGTGTGTGTGTGTGTGTGTGTGTGTGTGTGTGTGCGTGCGTGCATGTCTTCAGGGCTTGCGGGGAACCAAGCCCCTGGCATTGGAGCGCCTCCATGTTGGCATCCGCTGCATCAACCGGAGGCAGGCCGTGATGGCCGTCAGGATGATTGGCCATTATGTGTGTGGGCCCACAGGCCTTGGATTGGGATGTGTTGGGGGTGGGGGGGTGGGGGGGGGGGGGGCAACACGTAATGCACACATCTATACACCCGCATGAATCTATAATTGAGGCTGAAAAAAGAATGCCTGGCATATGTGAGCATGATTCCGAGTACTGGGGGGCCACCTGAAGACAGCAACTCATACGTGCGGCAGAAAGCCCATCTTGTCAACACTTTTGATTGCAGTTGAAGGCGAGCCCTCCAGTCGTCTTATTAGCAGGAGAGAAATGTATGTACGGGTTTTGATAAGAGGAAAATACGTTCCGGGCTCCAAGGCCATCCTGGTGGCTGCGTGGATAAGACGAGGATTGCGTGTTCCCAATATTTGATTAGGTTAAAAGGCCGCACATCCTCTAGTGCCGCCGCCCCCCCCCCCCTTTACATTTTGGACCTTATTGTAAAGTTATTGCTACAGTAATTCCATAAGTGATGGCGTCATGGCTGGTGTGTAAGCAGCACCAACTACACGCAGAGGAAGAAATATGCAGATACAAAACGATGCCATGTCGGACATGAGGGTCGTTGGTGTGACAGAGACAGACGCCAGGCCATCGTTGGATGGAGGAGATTGGTTGCCGTGGCGACCCCTGGAGGGAAGAAGGGAAAAGCCCAAAGACAAAGAGGAAGAAGATGGAATGATAAAATGTCAAAGGTCAAATGTCAATCTGACATGTCAATCAAGAGCTATCAAAAAAACTCACATGGATCTTGTCAACAATCCCTTGGAAATTGCAGGAGGTCATTCCTCACATACGGTAACAATATGAATATCAGACGACTGAGTAGTGAACATTCATGAAAGGGAGCAGGTAGTAACATTCATGAAAGGGAGCAGGTAGTAACATTCATGAAAGGGAGCAGGTAGTAACATTCATGAAAGGGAGCAGGTAGTAACATTCATGAAAGGGAGCAGGTAGTAACATTCATGAAAGGGAGCAGGTAGTAACATTCATGAAAGGGAGCAGGTAGTAACATTCATGAAAGGGAGCAGGTAGTAACATTCATGAAAGGGAGCAGGTAGTAACATTCATGAAAGGGAGCAGGTAGTAACATTCATGAAAGGGAGCAGGTAGTAACATTCATGAAAGGGAGCAGGTAGTAACATTCATGAAAGGGAGCAGGTAGTAACATTCATGAAAGGGAGCAGGTAGTAATCAGCCTGCTAAGCACGGCTGTGCTTTTCAAATCAAACTGGGGCAACGACCTATGGGGCACTCATGGGTTCCGAAAGTGGGCCACGCGTACCCCATGGGTACACCAGTTATCATAGGGGGTACGCGAGTAAACAGGAATACCAATTAGCACCTAACACCAACGAGTGCGCCTGAACGCCTCATGCCACAAGGAGAACGGAGCAGAAAGGAGCGAGAGAGTGTTTTGTTGCTCTGTATGCATTATATATAGTATAATAGTACGTGATGAACTGCCACTGTGACTGTGTCACTGCTTGTATGTACTTGTATGTACTTTATCTGTACTCTTAAACGTTGCCTTCGATTTGGAATGTCATGATTATGCCGACTTCAACCGCTCACACACGAGTGGCAAAAAAGAAGCTGAAATTCAAACAGAAGGACGGCAGCATCAGACTGGAATAAAGACGTGTCTACTTAGCAGTGCTCAGGCAGAACTAACAACATGTGACCATAGACATATTCCACCTGGAATAACTACACAATGCATGAAGACATTCATTGTGGTCAATCATTTCAGCTTCTTATGATAAAAAGCAAGGCTTCATGAGTGCGTAGGAGTGGGGGGGGGGGGGGGGGGGTCTAACCAGGTCTAACGTCTGAAGGGGCACACATCTGTAAAACAACGTAAGCGAACAAAGCAATGGTAGTCTTCATACGAGATACGACTGAACATCTAACAAATCTGCCATTTTACATTTGCTTGATGTTTTGGTTATTAATAGGATCCATGCACAGGAAAAACAGACTCAGCTCCTTTGCTGCCCAGGGTGGATCACATACGACGGCATGTTCGCCTGTGGTGAACGTAGCCGATGAGGCCGACAAAGCTGACGGCCATTTTGCCAGCTCCATACATCGGCCCCCTAATGAGCACGAGCTGTCACACTTTAATGTCAGCGGGCATTTAGTCATCCGCAGGTCAGGGCGAGAGAAAACGACTACAGAGAAGATTAGATGAACAAAGTGGCCTCTCGTCCTCCATGGTTTGATCCACGCTTGGCATAAAAGGTTATGAAGTAATACGAGTACTGCGTGAGACAGCTTGGTATCACTTGGCTCAAGGGTCCCTGCGCCTTCATCACATGACCAGCGGCCTTTTAGACTGCCATGATAGCTGGGATGTTTACATTTACGGTCCTGAAGAAATTCACAGGAAGTGTTCGCAGGAAGTGTTCGCATGCCGTGCTGGTGAATCGGAACCAGATTGTAATTCCAGCATCAAGTGTAAAAAGAGGAAAGAGGAGCAAAAGAAGAAAAGTAGAGAGCTGGACATCTACCCAAAACGCTTTTCATCAGCTGATCAAAAGTCTAAGAACGGAGACTTGAAAAGCCAAATGTGGCCTTGGAGTCCTGCGTGAGGACTGATAGCGTATTGTACCCTTCTGATTAGGGACGTCCCGAGACAATCTTCACAATCGGCGTCGGCTGCCCAGCCGGTGTTGAAGATCGCATAAAAAATGGTGGCTCGCCATTAGCTCTGCTCGTAAAAAAAAAATAAAATACGCGACTACGGTAGCTCTTGAGGGTTAGGGGACAAAAAAGTTGATTAGTAGGCAAAAAGGCCTGAAGGCCGGCCGGTATGAAGGCCGGCAGGTCTGAAGGCCGGCAGGTCTGAAGGCCAGCAGGTCTGAAGGCCAGCAGGTCTGAAGGCCAGCAGGTCTGAAGGCCGGCCCGTCCTCCACCCAAATTAAGGCCACCCACATAAGAAGGAACATGAAAGTGGAATCACTAACATGGACAACACGGCATCGGTGAACATTAGAGGAAGTTTTAATGAACCAGTCCAGGGTGTGCTCTGCCCCCCCCGACTCTTGAGTACAGTAATAATGGATGAATGATCCTAAAAATGTATTTCCCCTCCCGCAGTACACCTTGATGCCTAGAACTCTCTGCTGTTGAGTAAATGATTGCTGTGCATGGAGAAACACCTTCCACAATGTAGACCCTTCCTCCCTTTGTTGCCCAAACCTGCTGGTGGTGTCGTGATGGAGTGTTTGCTTGAGGACTTGCTGTTGGTCTTAATCAAAAACCACTTTCCAAACAACGCCATCACGCCGTGACCTTGCCGTGCGCCTCACAATATGGATGTCAACAGACTGAATGACGGCATCCACGTGCATCGCCAAGCATGCGCGGCTCTTAAAGTACCATCGGGATCAACAACCACTTTCTTGGCCTTTCAAAAGAACCAATCCTCATTGCTCACCTCCAGCACGGATTCGCCGGGGGAGCCTGGTGTCGTATTTAAGGCACGCTGACACGCGGCTGCACGCCACTTCCACTCAGAGGTCACCTCTCTTTCTTGCTTGGTGTTCTACCAATGTACCTACTGTATTGTGCTGTACTGTGCTGTACTGTACTGTGCTGTACTGTACTGTACTGTACTGTGCTGTGCTGTGCTGTGCTGTGCTGTACTGTGCTGTACTGTCAGACGTCTGGAGACACGTCCTCATGCTATTGAACGTTAGAAAGTGTCCAGACGTTTGGCTGGTGGCGTGTAAAGCAACTGCACCAAAGTACCGTACGCACGCACGTACACGCGTGTCCATCAAAGTGTTTGATCTTCACCGCCTTCATTCAACCGCTGGAGCTTGGTGTCATCACGTTGTCTGACAAGCCTGGGGGGCGCTGCGCTTACCTTTTCATACGCACTCACGCTGACAGAAATGGTGTCAAATAAATGAGAGGGATGAACGCTTGATGAAGAGAAAACAAAAAAGAAAAGGAAGAACAAGATGGGGAGAAATCATCCTTATTCTGCCTCTGCTTCCCTAGTCCATCAGGTCTACACTATTGACATGTTTAAATCCATATTCAATGGTGACCCTGGTCATATAAACCCACGGGGATCTATCAAAGGGTTTAAAAATACTGTAGGGGTAAAATAAGGCTAAGGCTCAAACCATTTGTCTACTGTTGCTTTAAGAAAGCTGCTTTATAGGAAAGCTTCTGTGTGCGTTCTACCGGGAGTAAGGGAGTTAATATGAGCTAGCTGACAATGCATGTCAGCGGGACCTGCCCATTTTGACCCCAAAGCCCTGACAATGAAAACTCCAAAAAATGCCAGCAGACTTGGCAGACCAAGCTACAGCGTTATTGTTATTATTGCAGCTGAAAATGATATTTATCTGGTGGTCTAACACGACTTGACTCGCCGCAACGCCACTCACAGAGGGAAGAGGTTCAATTTGACGCTCATTGACTGTCAGCATCTTTTAGCAAGTCATGTGCTGGAAGACGCAGCCATCGCAATGAGCGCAAGTGTCGCCGTTTCCATGCTGCTGCTGACGGGAGCAGCACACGCTAAATCAATGCACCAATCAATCGATGCACCAATCAATCGATGCACCAATCAATCGATGCACCAATCAATCGATGCACCAATCAATCGATGCACCAATCAATCGATGCACCAATCAATCAATGCACCAATCAATCAATGCACCAATCAATCGATGCACCAATCAATCGATGCACCAATCAATCAATGCACCAATCAATCAATGCACCAATAAATCAATGCACGTTGCGATAATGTCGGCAAGATCTATTACGTGTTATCTATCGGTGTACTTAATGCATGGTCACAGAATGGATGTCAAATAAGTTTTTTTAGTCTTTAGGCTTTGTAGTCAACATCCACCAGGTAGGTCCCAATGATGCACTGTTAGCTAGCTCATATTAACATATTAACAGTTGCAGCTTCATGCTGTTGGTATATTTGAACGTATTAAATGCATTAAGAGCTGTAACATGCAGTCTCCGTGATATTGTAATAATGTAACAGTAATGTTTTACTGTCGCAGATGGAAAATCATTTTCCTGCAAATACAATAACTTTCTGGCAAGATCATTTCCCATCTGGCAGCACTGATCCGCACCCATTCACCTTTTATTTTTCACCTTTTCTTTACCTTTCTGACGGCACCAAATCAGCCAGGATGGAAACCAAGCTGCTCTTGTCAAATAAAAGAGAAAACCCCTGATGTGTCTGGCTGGTTTAAAAGATGGCTACGTCCATTCTTCCCTCCACTGGCACGACTTCAAACGAGTCGCTCCAACAAGTCTGGGCTCTTCTACATCAACACTCGGGGATGTGCAGCAGTGGGGGGGAAACAAAGACATACAGCGAGTACAAGCACAGGCGAGGGACTGTATAAAAATTGCAGGCTAGGATGGAAGACGCAACTAGAAAGCGTCTACAACTCGGCTCTTTGATGGCTCCGAGTCTTTCAAAGTCCAAAGAGAAGCCATGGAAAAGGCGGAACAGGTGCCAACGTTTCATTTGTCATTTTTGACAGGACTTCAGACCACTTTTGATTTGAACGCAACATCTTCTTACCAGGACCAAACCACAGTTATGGCTGCCCCCACAGGGACGCTTATGATCCAGTATATGCTGTATGAATGTAACCTCATGGTTATTATTGCACAATTCCCGTGCATCGTATGGTTGTGTTTTTACAAACACGTGGATGGACGGATAACTGGCATATTAATGAAATGAGATAATGAAATATTAATGAAATGATATTAATGAAATGACAAGTGAACTGAGAAGGTGACAAGCAGACGGAAGGGGATTATTTAGTTGAAATCATTCCAAATCTTAGTCACATTTAATCATCTTTTCTGCCCAAACTCAATCAACATACTGGCGTTCCGCAGGGTTTTGTTCTCTGGGCTCTATTATTCATAATCTTCTTACTTACACACCTGACTGACTTTTCCTGTTGATCAATGACTCCCTGCTGTGTGGCTGACTACCTCTGACCAATATCCACAAATCCAGAAACCTGGTTCTCAAACACAAAGTCGGAAGCTCCAGAGCTAGGGCGACATTAGTCCATTTCCAAATGACTGTGCCAATAATAGTGTCTTTGGTGGTCTTTGGTGGTCCCATTCCAGTACTTTACAGGTGGACAAATGTATCAAAGAGGTTTAAGGCAAGAACCCGTTGGGAGTTGGGATCAAGAGCAATTCCCCCGAGGACGGGACTAATTGTCGCGCTTCATGGACCCATGCTTGCTGGTTGGTACGGCATCAAATACTTATTTCCCCTCAATCAAGTCAGAGTTAGAAAATCAAGTTTTATGCCTTTTATGTCATTTCCTCGGGAGGATACCGTTGCTAAGCATGACTAAGATGAAGAGCTTTGGCTTTATACTTTATCTCTTCATCTCTGGGGGAAAAACACCTGAGGCAAGTGGATCCACATCTGCTTTATGGCGCTTTAGTCTGCATTGACTAACTCCTACACCTGCACACACGTGTCAACACACACACACACGTATGGACAACACACACACACGTATCAACACACACACACGTATCAACACACATGTATGGACAACACACACACGTATGGACAACATACACACACACACATGTATGGACAACACACACACACGTATGGACAACACACACACACGTATCAACACACATGTATGGACAACACACACACATGTATGGACAACACACACGTGTCAACACACATGTATGGACAACACACACACACACATGTATGGACAACACACACACACACATGTATGGACAACACACACACACACATGTATGGACAACACACACACACACACATGTATGGACAACACACACACACACGTATGGACAACACACACACACGCGTATGGACAACACACACACACGCATGGACAACACACACACACACGTATGGACAACACACACACACACATGTATGGACAACACACACACACACACACACGTATGGACAACACACACACACGCATGGACAACACACACACACGCATGGACAACACACACACGCATGGACAACATACACACACATGTATGGACAACACACACACACACATGTATGGACAACACACACACGTATGGACAACATACACACACATGTATGGACAACACACACATGTATGGACAACACACACACGTATGGACAACACACACACACACATGTATGGACAACACACACACGTATGGACAACACACACACGTATGGACAACACACACACACACGTATGGACAACACACACACGTATGGACAACACACACACACGCATGGACAACACACACGTATAAACACACACGCATGGACAACACACACACGCATGGACAACACACACACGCATGGACAACACACACACGCATGGACAACACACGCATGGACAACACACACACACGCATGGACAACACACGTATGGACAACACACACACACACGTATGGACAACACACACACGTATGGACAACACACACACACGCATGGACAACACACACGTATAAACACACACGCATGGACAACACACACACGCATGGACAACACACACACGCATGGACAACACACGCATGGACAACACACACACACGCATGGACAACACACGTATGGACAACACACACACACATGTATGGACAACACACACACACATGTATGGACAACACACACACACATGTATGGACAACACACACACACATGTATGGACAACACACACACACATGTATGGACAACACACACACACATGTATGGACAACACACACACACATGTATGGACAACACACACACACATGTATGGACAACACACACACACACGTATGGACAACACACACACACGTATCAACACACATGTATGGACAACACACACACGCATGGACAACACACACACACACGTATGGACTAACACGAGTTCACGTTAAAGTGAAAGAAAGGCTCCGTGATGAAGTGATTCTGATTACTGAAGTCAGTCAGGATGAAGAAGAAGAAGAAGAACAAAGCCCCCATTCTAAAGCATCTTGCCCCCCCCCCCCGTTTGTATCGTTGCCCCGATCCTCGGTGGCGTCATGACTCCATGTGTTGCGTGTAGATTAGCGCGGTGGCTTGTTCTGAGAGGCTGTTAATTGGCTGTTTGCAGCTAATGAATAGCCGTAATTATCCGGCCTGCTTAGATAAGGTGAGGACGTGATGGAGACAGGAATTCACCTGAGCCGGTTTTTCACTGGGAAAAGAATTCTTTTATCTGCTGATCATTTGGAAGTTTACTCTCTTGCAAAGATAGTCCAGAACCAGTCCACAATACGGCATGTATGGCTGGTTCTAAATATAAATCTAAAAGGTTCTACATCATCTCTATTCATTGTGGGACATATTTCAGAAACCAATCCAACGGAACCCATCCGTGCATCCATGGAGGGCTGGAACTTGATGGAAGTATTTTGATTGTATTCCTTGAACAAATCCTTCACGTCCACACACATTGTTAACCGCAATAAACCATCCAACTATTCACACCATGAATGAAAGGATGAATGAACATTTCCTGTCACCTTCACCTTGACTCAACACTTGTTGCCAAAGAAAAGCCGACGCCCACACGGACTTGGACTTGGACCAGCTTGGTGTTTTGCTCCGAGTTGTTCCGTCAGTTCAATAGTGGATTTTCCCTTCTTTATCAAAGTGCAGCTTCCTTGGCTCCGTCAATAAGATAAGCCGAGACTTGTGGCCTAACCGTTCGTTAGCAAGACTACAGACTCGGTCGCTGGAGATGCCCGATGGCTGACAGAGCCAGAAGACTTGGAGTTTCCATGCCGTAAAGGCTGCTGCCAGGAACGTTGTGATTATTTCATAAAAGCAGCGTCACGACATGCAGCCCACCACCACAGCTTCAAAAACAGCCCACACATTTGCCACTTGTGTGGTTTGCCCCATGAGGGGGAGACGTTTGCTGTGATGACCTGGTAAGGTTGGTGTGGTGCAAGTTCGGGTGTAAACATCCAGCTAATTCAAAGCCAATAGACGACACTTCTTCAAGCAAATGGATTTTACGTGTCGTCGCGCCGCCAACGTAGCCTCGGCTTAGACGGAAATTGACTAAAGATTTTCCTGAAGTGTCGTCAGACAAGTGGACCACCTATGAAGTTAGAATTCGTGTAGGGTTCACGCAGACGCAGCGCAGCAACAAAGCCAAGTCAATAAGCGATGCAAGATGTAAAATGCAGTTAACATGTAAACACGTGTCCGCTCACTGGAGGAGATAAGCCCCCCCGCCCCCCCAGCCCCCCCAGCCTGTTTCATGAGACGCTGAAGTGGCTAACAAAGAAATGCAATGCGGTCTGCGTCTCCAAGGCCAAGTGAATTAATCGTGCAGATATTGGCTGAGTAATTTGGCCGTCTTGGCACGGCGTGTGCAACGCGGTGATAAAGTGATAAACGGGGATTTGAACGATGAACGAAAGGGGGTGAAAGCAGCTGCCAATCCGACAACATGCGCAACATCAGCGAGATGAATAACGACTGCAGCCGGACGGTTCATCCGTCCCTCGTGTTTCTGGGCTCGCATAAAGGCCGAGTCTGAATGAGCCAGGACTTCCTCTGATGGCGAGGCAGAAAGGAGCAACCAAAGTCAAACCTTTTGTGTCGATAGCTTGAGACAATGGGTCTGAATTTCCTTCTAGATTGGACTGATTGTGTTCAGGAGGGCTTCCATGCCTCTGGAGGTGGGCTGTCCTAAGCAATTAGGGGCAGAGAAATAATTAGACAGACAATAAAGCCATCCCCTATTTGGGTTGTCGTGTCCCACAGTAGATTAGGACGTATGGGACCACGGGTAGGAAGGTGAATGGCTGTTTGTCCAGGACGCCTCTCTCCCGAAGTTAGCCGGGATAGGCAAAGCATACCCCCCCCCCCCGTGATCCGAATGAGGAAAAGGGGCAGAGAATGAAAACATTGAGCCACGCTGGTTTAGACCTCGTTATGACAACACGATGAAGCCACCACGTGGAGCCACACAGATTAGGAAGACGCAACATTTGGTTCCACATGAAGTCAAGGCCCCCGTGCACGCGTGGGAACGTTAGCCGGGCCACGGATGCGGATGTGTTTCATAAATCCCTCCTGTAACGTTGACAGATTGGGAGCGAGTATCCAAGCGCATGGAAGTGTGCGGTGCAACAGCAGAAGAAGAGACAAGCACGTCTTTGCCGAGCAAGGCAGCCATGTGGGCGGAACATCACGCCACACAAACACACGTGCGTTCGCAAGAACACAGCAACACGTCTGGTTGCATCTGCGTCGGCTTTGATCAAACAGGAAGTGGGACGGTGCCGTGTAGAGGACGTTATTACAGGAACAGAAGTACAAGAAGTAAAGCCAAAGAAGAATGTCTCACTTTTACAAGCCATTCATTGGACCGGGCCTGGACCCTAAAATGTCCCCTGATGGCCCCCAAGCGGCACGTTTCCATTAAGGAGCACCAAAGTCGTCCCAAATCCAGAGAGGAATTGAGAGTAAAAAGAATGGCGGCTGTTTAGTTGGCTGACACTAACGAGGTGAACGCTAGGGAGGAAAATACCAATAATTAATAATAATAACAGCAAGATATTTAAAGCAGCAAATGGAAACTAATCACTTTTGTATTGTCTCCTCAAATAGGAAATTCATTAGCAGCAAAAGAGAAATGTCAACTTCGACAAAGACGCAGGTTGACTTCCCACAACAGAAAGCGGCAGCTTGAAAACATCCCTCAGCAAATAAACGTCGTTAGGACCCCCAAAGGAGGCAAAATCACAACGCTAATTGTTGGAAATATGAAGAGAGATGTGTTGGGGGGGGGGGGGGGGTCTTGTTGGACTAATTAACATCTCGCTTCTTTCCTAGCGCTGACAAACCATAATTACGTCAGCGTTGGCGAGGCCAAGACGGATGTCATCAAACCTGAACCTTTTCTGTTTTGGGCTTTTCTTATCGGGCACATATTTAACCGCCTCTGCCTCTGGTCTTTCATCAGGAACCTGCATTGTTTCCCTGGTTCTCCCGCTCCCTCTTTCGTGTCCCGGGGGGGCTGAGCAGGTGCAACGGTCCATGTTGACAGCTTGTCCCTTTTTCCTGCTGCAGGGGAAACTGTCACTCTCGTCATTCAGGCCTTTGCAGCGCACGGAGAATGCAAGTGGGCGGGGGCGGGCGGGCGGGCGTTCCCGGGAGATGATGACGGGAGCAGGGGGCGTCATAAGCTCTGCGGAACCGGTCCCCCCACTTTGACCCGGCAGGGCCAAGCCTTCAGGGACGCGAAGGTAAAGATGCAGAGGTGCCGGTCTGCGTGTGGCGTGTTTACACGGAGCGTAACAGACACGCCAAGCTATTCTCCCGGCTTGGCGAGTACGTTTTGTCAGGAGTCTGGACAAACAAAAGCTTGACAACCTCAAATGTTCCCTTGATGAAGTCAGGAAAAAAACACTACAAAGGATCGGAGCACGGAAAACATCCATCTCTGTTTTCCCATAACAAAACCACTTCCTGGTTAGCTTACAATATAATAATAATAATAATAATAATAATAATAATAATAATAATAATAATAATAATAATAATAATAATAATAATAACAATAACAATAACAATAACAATAACAATAATAATAATAATAATAATAATAATAATAATAAACTCATTCACATTGTGTAGTGTGTGTAAGAGAGAGTGCGCAGTGCAGTGCGTGTGCGTGTGTGTAATGTAAGTGTGTGTGTGTGTAGTGTGTGTGTGTGTGTAGTGTGTGTGTGTAGTGTGTATGAGAGAGTGCGCAGTGCAGTGCGTGTCTGCGTGTGTAGTGTGTGTGTGTAGTCTAGTGTGTGTGTGTGTAGCGTGTAAGAGAGCACGTAGCGTAGCGCAGCGCGCGTCCCCGTGCAGGGCACCGGCCCCAGACGAAGCGCCCTGCCAGATTCCCGCCCAGTGGTCTTCCATGCTGATGGATGGGCGTGGTGGGCACCATCTGGCTACAGGATCCTTCACATTAATCACGACAAACACACACGGTGGCACGCACGCTCACAGTGTGACTCTTAAAACACACGCCGGGGGGCGTGGGAGGGGGGGGGAGGAGGGGGTGAAGGGGGGGGGTAACGCTTCATGTACATAAAAGCGTGTATATAGGCTTAGGGTGGCATTGAGATGTAGAAGCCGTTAGCAAGTCAATGGCAGGATGACCGAGAGGCCAATAAAGGAAGAATGAAGCTCATATTTCCTGAATCCATGGAGTGTCAATATCAATACCAGTCAGTCTATGGAAAGACCACATTTGTCTCTGTTGTGATTTCACGTTCGCCGTGGGAGGTGAAGACAATCCTGGTAATAAAACAACAATTAGTTCATTAAACACGGCTTCATTTGGTTGCTAGCCTGGAGCTTAGAGGCACTAAAGCCCCACAAACGCACCTCAGTCTTTATTCATGACCTTTTCCTGCCTTGCTGAATGCATATTAGCCCAAATGGCCGTGAACGCACCAATTTATCCCGAGCCTTCGTGACCGTACGGACACAATATCCTGATGTAATCTATAAGCCCGGTTTCATGCTACATGACGGATGTTATCAGACTTCATTTATTTCTATCTAACGGCTATGCAGCTTAATAAAAGCCCATTGGCCCCAACGGGGCACCAGCCAATGGACATCTTCGAGGGTCTGGTAGGACTCATGCTTGACCTTAGACCTTTGACAAAGGAATCCTATCTCTGGAAATGGAATAGGAGCATTCCCACATTCTTTTTACAAGTGAAAAACATTTGCGGTCTTTTACCTTTGTTTTGTGTATGGAGTACATGGAGTACACACTACCCACAGGAAATGTGGTGATACTTTATTGTGAGTCTGGTAACTGTCTGCCGAGCTTGGATATACAGTATAAAAAGTATAAATATCATCCATTCCTTCATTTTGCACAACATCCAAATATAGTTCATGAATGCAACTGGCTGCTGTCAAGAAAGTAACAAAAAGACACTGGCTTTTCCTCTCTATGGAAGGACAGCAGTGACAACCCCCACCAGCTCAGGCGGGGCTCCACACCTTCAGTGTGAGAAGCCAACTGCGATGATTCCGTATATGACATTCCCATGTCCCATTAGCAAGCCACGACTGGCTGAGGGTGCATGGTGTATAATAAATACATCCACTACATCCACAATACTATCCACAGTACTATCCACAGTATTACACGTGTATTGGAGACATGCTGACTACAGAAAGTGGCAGACACCACGGTCCCACTCACAAGGTGGGCTGCTTGAGAGGAGCTCAGAGAAGATGCTTGGATGCTTGCTGCATCTTCAGCAGGCAATGTGCTAACTCAGCCATTTTCACTATTGGTAGAATACAGAAAATGCACGTATGAAACTAATATTACTATTTTATTGAGATTTATTATAAATGATTATATACATTCCATTGATATTGGTCTCATTAGCACCCATACTACTTTATTTCCTGGCTTTGAAACGTCACATGTTTATCATGTTTATCATATTATCAATGTTTATCAATGTCACATGTTTATCATGTTTATCATATTATCAATGTTTATCAATGTCAAATGTTTATCATGTTTATCATATTATCAATGTTTATCAATGTCAAATGTTTATCATGTTTATCATATTATCAATGTTTATCAATGTCAAATGTTTATCAGAGATCAAACTCCTCCCATGTCCATGATTGCTGCCAAAGGGCGTCAGTGAAAGCGAATGAATCTTATGAAGAAATGAGCAACATGCTCACCTTATTCACTCGATGATGTTTGTTTCTTGTACGCTAAACTGTATGTACCGGTTCACTTCAATTCACTACAGTCACTACAGTATCCAGTACTATATTGTATAGTTCAATGTGGGGCACCCAGCAGAAAGGCTAAGAATCATTTGCAGTCAAGGAGACCAGGTTTTTAGGGGTCCCGTTGCAATCAGGAACACTTAAGGCTCTCCTATCCACAGTATTGCTACAAGAGATGTCCTCAAGAAAACACCAGACCGGTGACTGACGCATCAAAAGTCAAGTGAAGGCTTCTTCTGAGGCCCATCAGGGAAGACGTGAAGATGTTGAAGATGAAGAAGAGAACCTCTAAAGAGCTGAGAGACTGGAGCCAATGAAGAGCAGTCTTACCTTGTGGTCGTAGGGGTTGTAGGAGTGAAAGAGCTGAGACAGTTCCTTCGTTCGTTGTTTCTTCTGTGAGAACAAAAAGACAAACATGGAACAACATGTCAGGAAACCTCTACATACAAACATCACTACACACTGAGTACGCCGCTCAAACACTGGTGGGGAACGGATAACGTAGCATGGCGTGCGGTGCGTTTCCTACCCAATGGGGGCGTATGCGAGCAATGCCTCTAATAACAGCGCTAGCGTGTTCCAATTGTACAATTATGTATCAAATACAAAATGTATACATTTTTGTGCTGAAGTTCCATCCTTAACATTTGGGATTGCATAAAGTGTGCAAAGATGCACGTGACCGAAACGTGACTGTTTGATACGTGGCGGTTGTTAAAGCAATCAGTGACACGAAGCTGACGCACGTTACACGGAGGCCTAATTAGCTCACTGATTAGCTGACGTCTGGCTGTGGGGAAGAAGGGACGTATGTACAGTATATGCCGCCATCGCTAAAGGGCACTTAGCAACCACAATCTCTTTTTCTCCAGCTCTATTCTCATCACCCCTGATGAGTAAAGAAGCGGATCCCTACGGGTCCTCAGTTTGGTACATCGGGATCAGGCAACCTACGGTCACTCTGCCTCCACACGCCATCATTACGGTTTCAGCGTCAAGATGGACGCACCCTGCAGGAGGGAGAGAGGATGAAGAGCGGGAGAAAAGATTTACTGTAAGTGTAGTCCGGCAGACCAAGGCCCATCAAGTCCAGACAGATGAGAAACGTTGGCAGGTCGGATGGAAGAAACACAAAAAGTACTGGGATCGGAGTTTATGTACCGAATGTCACAACGGCAGCCAATTTTCATTTAACCCGACCCTGAGGAGTGGGGGGGGGGGATTCCCAATCCTGTGCCAGCATCCTGATCATGGCAACTGGTTGGAACTTCACCCTCCATGGGTTGCTCGTGGGGTCGCCACCGGGAGCAAAGCCACGCTTGGGGAGAAGACAAAAACCAAAACACCAGCAAACTGTCGCTGCGATTGGTCCGTCAGCAAGACGGTTCTTACAGGTCCCATTCACTTTAATTGGTCACGTGTCCGTGAAGGGCCATCACCGGGTCCAGGTGACCACCGAGGTCCGCCATTTGGTGACAGCGGTTCTAGAAGGAACCGACTGCTGCCAAGTCCTCGGTTCCTGTCTTCACACATAACTTCTTCCCAATGGCCGCTCTCTAGCGCCGTCACCCAAGGCTCTTTTAGACCATCCAATCGGATAATTACGTCCCATGTTCATCTAGCTCACGCTTTCTTAGCCTTCACCTGGATCCCGATAGCATCCTCAGTCTAGCGGCTCTCCAGAGGCTCCAAACTGGTCTCTCTCAATCTTTTCTTTGCCTCTCCGCATACCCCCCCGGTAGCCTCACTTCTGCCCTATTCTATTCCCTTCTATTCCTCCCCCAGGACGGAGAACTCATACTTATTCACTCTTCACCCTCTCCCCCAACCTTCCCCTTTCCTGGGTTTCTTCACTCCATCCGCCTGGAGCACCTTAGGTGAGAGCAATCCTCTCATCATCTCTCCTCACAAGCATTGTGCCTGCTCGTGCCCCCCCCCCCCCCCCTTCATCCCACCAGTGTGAGTGCCAAAGCCAACAGAGACGTAACCGCAGGTTAGGATTTCTCAATCCCCTTTAAGGTTCTACATCGACTCACACATGGGTTTGCACCGTGGACTTCAAACTGACAGACAATACGGAATAAAACCCAGCATGACCGCCTGGGAACGTGCAGGAGACTCCTTCTTAATAACGTGACCTTTGCCATCACCAAATGGAAGTTGGAGAAGAGCCTCTCAAAGTAATGTAAATCTGTCACGGGCAGATTTCAGCATGACATGTTCAATGAACCTTGTCCATCCATGGACCACCTGATGGCCTGGGTTGATCGGGACCACATTTGGTGGAAATGTTCAAGTTCATCTATTTCTTTCACTCTTGAGTTCTGTCAAAGTGATGGATTCACGTGCATTCGACATTCTTTTCACGAGTAACAATTCCCATGTTAGCAAGTCAAGCCGTGCAAGTGGCGTGCTTGCTTCACTGTCGTCCGGACGCCAGACAACTCGATGGATGCTGCCGACGTGGTGTCAGTGGCAACACAGCAATGCAAAGCCCGGGTGGGTTTTTGTGGATTTGCTATCAACGTGACGGACAACAGTAGCTGTCACCGTGACATCCATCTGGTGGTTGCCTCGGAGACAGATGCCGTGACTAACAGGAAGTGACATGACACGGATGTCTATGACACGAACAGCACCTCCAAACATCCTCATTCCGCAAATAACACAGTACACGCGTGTGAAGACATCCATGACACTTTTGGTGCAGATCTCACACGACTGCCAATGATGGTCCCCATGATGGTCCCCATGATGCCTTGGATCTCATCACGGAGCACCAACGTCTGCCAAGGCTAATCATAAGTACCGCAAGTCACTCGGAAAACCAGAGACCAGGTGGCAAAACCTTGTCAACATCACAAATGTTGTCTGGATCCAACAAAAGCCCAAACAGATATATAGTAACTTCTACACTAGTCAGAGATACTGTATAAAGTTGTAGTCAAAAGTATTCAAGCCTCATGATGATTTGCTATGTTTAGGTACTTGCAGTAGTAAACCACCAAGACCAAATCAACGACACTTCCAACATTAGTCACATTTGTTTTGGTTCCGGATCCAAAGTGTGTCCATTGGAGACGTTGATCTACTAGTGTGGTGCCGTGATTGCTGATGCGTAGAAGGTCGGGTGATGAAGGTGTACGAGCATGTTAGCAGATTCCAGGTAATACACGGATTCCAGGATACTTGTGGGCAGCAAAAACTCACAAGGAAAGAAAAGACAATATGTTCATCTTCAGCGACTCATTAATCACGTGCAGGCTCCACCTGGCCCCAGACAGCAACCGAAGCGTCACCCCCCCACTTGATGCCTGTTGCCTCTGGTCAGCCACCATCGCCTCCCATGATGCTGGACGTGTTGGAGGAGAGGCTGGCACTGGGACCGGCCTGCATGTGTTTTCATGTCCGTGCTGGTGTAGATGAATGGTGGCCGCGCTCGGAAATGGAGCTACCGCTAGCCGGCCAGCTGCTTTACTTTGACGCCAGCTGCATGGAGGCCTCATGGGTAATGGAGTCCTTAACCAATTACGGTCTAGGGAAATTAAATACACGCGGCCCCACCGGAGCAACTCATCTCTTTCACCATCACCCCCCCCATCCTCGCTCGCTTCAGCAGCTGCTCACTCAAAACTCTTTCTTGTATTCAAACAGACCCCCCCACCCCCACCCCCCACAGACTCAATTGAGCAAGTCCATTTATCAAGGCTAAGTTCCGCTCACCTGGGGATGATTATGGAGATCCAAGCTAACAGCATCACTTCCTTATATTCTCTCCCTCCATCCCTGTGGTCTTATTTTCCTTCCATCTGCTTGGCTCGGCCCTCGGTGCGTCTCTCTCTCATATATCAGCGAGTACAATAGGCCATCATTTAGAGAACCACAGAGCACCTGGACCTCCTCACGGCTGGACCGTCTCCAGGTCTCCTAATTAGCGGCCGGGCTTGGACCGCCGTCCTAATTGATCAGCCTGTGGCCGACGCCTGGTGGGTCACCGGTAGCCTTCTTACGTGCTGCTGATGTTCAGCCAAACGGTGCATTGACCACATTAGGAGCTCGTTTCTTGCAGTGCAAACATGCGGCGTGCTGAGCCAACAATGCAACCTAACAGCAATGGGAAGGGCCCGGATCAAGTTCATCTCTCCTTCTTTCAACTTGTTTTCTGCAGACATCTTAACCAAGAAATTATAGAACTGTCTAAATAAGGAATCCAATAATTCATAAGTGACAGCGCAGGTCGGATGGACAGCATACGTGTATCAACGTTACCACGCCCACAATCTGGACACGCCCACATCGTCTTTATGCTGCTCATGTCTTCATCTCGCCATCATTTGGTATTTTCAAAGCACGGTGCCGCTCCAGGCCCCCCCGCGTCCTCGCCCCCGTCTAGGGATTCTTTGACTTTGTTGTTACAGTGAAAATAAAATTCTATTCTATTCGATTCTATTCTCACTGTATTCCTAACTTAGCCTCCTCTGAGCCTGCGCCCCCCCCAGTTATGTTCCACTTTATTAATGACTGACCTACACGGCCCAGACGTCGCTGTGTGTGCACGTGCACGTGCATGTGCACGTGTGTGTACGTGTAGGTGCCTGCTGCCTGATGATGTAACAGCTTGGCCCAGTGAACAGTGAAGCTACCACGCTGCTTTCAAGTTTCATGTCAGAAGTGCGTTTGATGGGAGCTCAGCATGTTTTCCACGTGTTCAAACGCTCCACCCAAGGAGGAAGTGGAAGCGCAAGGAGGAGCGTAGCGTGCAGGCGGTATATATATATATATATATATATATATATATATATATATATATATATATATATATATATATATATATATATATATATATATATACACAGATAGATAGATAGATAGATAGACACAGACATGCAGACATGGAGATGTACGTATATAAGCGGTGAGGGACGACGCTACAGAAGAAATGCATATGAATTATTCAGAAGAAATGCATATGAATTATGAGTGCATTGAATGATCAGGAATTTGTGGCAGGAAACGTCTTGAAGTAAAGTCGGGGAAGATGTTTCCAACATCCCTTGTAAACAGTTTCTCCAAGCTCCTGCATTTTTCCACGTGTAACTTTCAAAGCGGTGCTTGTGGAAGGACGCTTGGAGAGATGCCGGCTTACATTCCACCCTGACGAGAGCAGTCGGATGAGACGGATGGGAGAGGAAGAAAAGCGAGCGGGAAGAATGAGAATAAGATAAGAAGCGCAGCAGCTGTGCGGTTGCCTTGGGATTGATCCCTCTAAGACGCACTCAGCTTCTCCGCGGAGAATCAAGTGCAGGGGGGACAAAGGGAATGACTTATGAAGACGCAGCACATGAAAGACGTGTCAACACTTTGATGGTAAAGAGTGCGAGGGCGTAGACGCCAGGAACATCTGAACGGAACACGGAAGGGGCTGAGCAAGAGGTCACGCTGGAGGAGAAAGGTCAAAGAAAAGAAGAACTCCGGCGGGCGCTCGTGGTTAAGGTTCCCGTGAAACCTGATCAATTATGCGGCCCGCTGAGGTTACACCAAGCAGGGGTAGACATACTGCGTTAATGGCTTGCTGCTCACCACCGGGTCCTGCATAAAAGCTACTTCCAGATGATCCCAAATGAAGTGCCAAGGCCCTGAGCTAATGCGTCTTTAGCGAGTCTCCGAGGAGAGGAGGAGAAGCAACGAGCTGCTGCTGAACTCAAAGGCGATATCTTTCCAAACGCACTGATTGACCTCCAACTCTTCTTTGTGGCAGAAACCATCGGCATTTACAAGAGCCGCAAGCAGGTTTTTGGAGACCTGCTGGACTGACAGACGTCTCCTCCTGTCACCTCCAGTCAGAAGATCCGCTAATCCCAAATAAATCCCATGCAGGTAGTTTCCACGTGGAGGTCCCAAGCAGGCTTTAACGCGTACAGTAAGACATCCCACATGAATACTTTCAAATAACAACGACGTGCAGGAAGAGTGCACTTTGTCTTTTGATAGCTTTCGGGATTAGCAACATTTGAAGACGCATGGAAGTTGCAGCAGCGCGACAGAACTGGAGCGGGATTTTTGGATTTTCACATGACAAGAGGCAGGCGTGTGTTTCCTCTTAACCCGCATGCAAATTCAAGTGTGTAATTCCGATATCTTTCCGTGCACACGCGCGGGAACGTCTTACCTGAAATAAACACACATCACTCCTCGCCCTGCAAACTTCCATACTCGGATTCAAAGGGACTTTGTCATTGGCCGAGATCGGAGCTGTTGTCAGTCAGTCAATGGCGGGCCCCGTGATGTGCTCCATCTATTATCTATCAATATCTATCTATTATCGATCTATTATTGGATACCAACCAGATGATCAATCTTCTATCCCTTTTATTGCTATTTACAATAGGGCCAGTTGCCATTAGTCATATTTCATCTTCCTCTTCCTCAGCCTTGTTGTATTTGACTAATACTTCAATTTGTTTGATGATCTTAAACATTTAAGTTTAAAAACGTGCAAGAAAATAAGACTTCACCTCTCTGCATAATAGAAGGTGAAAATGAGACGCGAGGTGAACACAACATCGGGAAGCCAGCAGTGATCAGAACCAAATAACCGTCTTCCGGTGTCTTCCGGTGTCTTCCGGTGTGCACTTACCACATGAGCTGGCACTTGTTCCATCTTGGCCGCCGGTGTCCCTGGTCTGGGGTAGAACTGATTGATGAAGAGACTGGGGAATCGATAACATTTCACCAGGTCTGTCGTTTCTCGGAAGTCTTCCTCCGTCTCGCCAGGGAAACCGCAGATGATATCTGTGGCAATTGTTACACCTGGGACCCTGAGACGGGGACAAAGACAAGAAGAGGGTTTGACGACGCCCACTTTAGCACCACCTTTCAATCAATGACTGACAACACGAGGAAGGCTGACCAAGACCAGGCTGCTGGTCGCACGGATGCACGGCAACACCGGATTTCATTACATATCATACATATGGGCGTTACAGATTATACATATGGGCGTTACAGATTATACATATGGGCGTTACAGATTATACATATGGACGTTATATCTATCATACGGATTATACATATGGGGGTTATATCTATCATCATACAGATTATACATATACATTATACGTTACAGATTATTATCTGAATCTTAATCCATTCATCAAACCAAGATACTGCTTGGAAGAGACCCAACCTAAAGTGGAATAGCAATTTTGAGGCAGGAAAGAGCGTTTCTATTCCATCAGCAATAAACTGTACCAGGAGTTCAACAAATAACCGGAAGAGAATTAGAGAACTAATTAGGGACATCTCCACATCTCCACATCTCTCACACACATTAGGATGTGGAAAGAAGAAATTAAAGGTGAGGTTTGTGATCTTCCCACATGAGTACCAACTTGTTTGTTGGGGTTCCTCCAGCTAAAAAGGTATTTACTTGCAGGCAGACACTGAACAGTATCTCCATTACACAATGATTGCAATATTCTGAATGAAAACAAGTCCAACCAGGGATTACAGCAGCACCATATTCCATACTAGAAGCTCGGCCATGAGCGTATTCAATATGTTAAGGAATGGAAGAAAGGAAGGGATTCAGTCTGTGATGTTTTTCACTCGTGTTAACACAAGAAAGGCTGGCAGCTACAGAATAGAGTAGAGAACAGAGTAGAGAAAGATATTACATCTAGAGAAAGACATTACGTCTAGAGAAAGACATTACGAGTAGAGAAAGATATTACATCTAGAGAAAGACATTACGAGTAGAGAAAGATATTACGTCTAGAGAAAGATATTACGAGTAGAGAAAGACATTACGAGTAGAGAAAGATATTACGTCTAGAGAAAGACATTACGAGTAGAGAAAGATATTACATCTAGAGAAAGACATTACGAGTAGAGAAAGATATTACGAGTAGAGAAAGACATTACGAGTAGAGAAAGATATTACGTCTAGAGAAAGACATTACGAGTAGAGAAAGATATTACATCTAGAGAAAGACATTACAAGTAGAGAAAGATATTACATCTAGAGAAAGACATTACGAGTAGAGAAAGATATTACATCTAGAGAAAGACATTACAAGTAGAGAAAGATATTACATCTAGAGAAAGACATTACGAGTAGAGAAAGATATTACGTCTAGAGAAAGACATTACGAGTAGAGAAAGATATTACGTCTAGAGAAAGACATTACGAGTAGAGAAAGATATTACATCTAGAGAAAGACATTACGAGTAGAGAAAGATATTACGTCTAGAGAAAGATATTACGTCTAGAGAAAGACATTACAAGTAGAGAAAGATATTACGTCTAGAGAAAGACATTACGAGTAGAGAAAGATATTACGTCTAGAGAAAGATATTACGTCTAGAGAAAGATATTACGTCTAGAGAAAGACATTACGAGTAGAGAAAGATATTACGAGTAGAGAAAGATATTACGTCTAGAGAAAGACATTACGAGTAGAGAAAGATATTACGTCTAGAGAAAGACATTACGAGTAGAGAAAGATATTACGTCTAGAGAAAGATATTACGTCTAGAGAAAGACATTACGAGTAGAGAAAGATATTACGTCTAGAGAAAGACATTACGAGTAGAGAAAGATATTACGAGTAGAGAAAGACATTACGAGTAGAAAAGAAAATGTATCAGCAATGGACAGCATGATGCATCTTTAATTAGATGAACTTCCTGCATCTGCAACCAGCTGATAACCTCTGACCTATCGATAGGCTCCAATCGGCTGATGGTCATGAATATTAATCACTGCCCTGTGGGGACAAACATCCTTGACTCGGCTGATTTCACTGATAACTACGACATGAAAAAAGATTTATATGGCTCAACATATCACAGTGGAACCCTCCAAATTCACCACTCAGCATTCACAGCCCGGCAAATGTTCTTGCAATGTGGGAGGGAAAAGCAGCAACTCATGCATGCACGGAGAGACCATGCACGCACGCATGGAGAGACCTTGCACGCACGGAGAGACCTTGCACGCACGGAGAGACCTTGCACGCATGGAGAGACCTTGCATGGATGGAGAGACCTTGCACGGATGGAGAGACCTTGCACGCATGGAGAGACCATGCATGCACAGATGGAGAGACCTTGCACGCACGGAGAGACCTTGCACGCACGGAGAGACCTTGCATGGATGGAGAGACCTTGCACGCACGGAGAGACCTTCCACACATGGAGAGACCATAGAAAATGTACACAGAGTTGACCAAACAGCCAATTTCTAATCTTTTTTTTTTCACTATTCTCTGCTGGTCCCAGAAGCTGCTGTTTCTTCCATTTCTATTCTATTATTGATTGTATGATTATTAATATTATTATTCTATTCTTTATGTATTCCATTTGAATTGCTCCAGGGTAGTTAACGCTAATTGCCATAAAACATCTGCAGGAATCAAAATGTGCGTACACAGTAAAGACAGTAGAGCATCCGGGGGGAATAAAGGAGTTCATTGTAAAAATGATCCTGGGACGTTGCCAATTATGCCTGCCCCCCCCCCCCCCCCCAATAATAACACTAATCATGTGGCTTGTATCAGTCATTTAAATAACATGTGAAGCTCATGGGACACAACTACAGAAATCTTTCCAAAAAGTAAGCATACATAAATAAATCATAAATGTTACGATATATACATATAATAAATCATAAATGTTATGATATATACATATAATAATAATAAATCATAAATGTTATGATATATACATATAATAATAATAAACCATAAATGTTATGATATATACATATAATAATAATAAATCATAAATGTTATGATATATACATATAATAATGATAAATCATAAATGTTATGATATATACATATAATAATGATAAATCATAAATGTTATGATATATACATATAATAATAATAAATCATAAATGTGTTATTGCTATGTAATGGTCTTGTCACTGGAGTGTACGAGCATGTTCCTATTCAGTGGGAGGTAAATAAAATTAGCAAAGTGAATCTTCAAGGCGCTTGTTTAATTTGTCATATGTATCCTTTGGTATGGGGGGGGGGGGGGCGTATTTGACAACCAGTGATTTTTATTTGATGGGATTTTTTTTTTACTTGGAACAGTCATAACAGAGCTGGACAAAAAAGTAGCAAAGCAGCACACGGAGACAAAATACTGCAAAGATATATGCTAATTGACTTTGGTGGATTAGGTGGCGTTGGAGGCTGCAAGTAAAACACACACACACATACACACACACATACACACACACACACACACACACATACACACACACACACACACACACACACATACACACACACACACACACACCTACACATACACACACACACACACACACACACACACAGCCATGTCGACACCCCCCGTCTCAGCCAGATCTAAGGGTGCTGAGGTGTGATGTGGGATCCTAATGAAGGATGCCTGATACGCTCCTTGTTAAAATCAGACAGAAAAGAACATATCTTGTTATTGTTCACCTTTCAAAACATGTAGAAGAAAATGGGGGGGGGGGGGGGGGGGGGGGGGGGGGGCACATGCCATATGAGCCTGCAGCTTCGACTTGCTTTCAATTAAGTCAAACACGGTTATTTTTTAAAAATGCAAAGCAGGAAAAAAGAACTTGGAACAAGAAAAACTTAGTCAAGTCATTTGAATTTGATTTTGAATGATGGATGACTTGCATCACGTCTTGAAGATGCTGGGCCAGCAGGTACATTTTCTACACTGCAAATGTCACCCATGCAGATGCCCATGGACAAGAAGATTCCCAGAAGATTCCCATGACAAACAGAGTGATCCGAAAAGCTGGACTGCAGAGACCAACATCTGGAGGAACAGAGAGAGGAACAGAGAGAGGAACGGAGAGAGGAACGGAGAGAGGAACAGAGAGAGGAACGGAGAGAGGAACGGAGAGAGGACACGGAGAGAGGAACGTAGAGAGGAACAGAGAGAGGAACGGAGAGAGGAACAGAGAGAGGAAACGTAGAGAGGAACGTAGAGAGGAATGGAGAGAGGAACAGAGAGAGGAACAGAGAGAGGAACGGTGGAGAGAGGAACAGAGAGAGGAACAGAGAGAGGAACGTAGAGAGTAACGGAGAGAGAGGAACAGAGAGAGGAACAGAGAGAGGAACAGAGAGAGGAACAGAGAGAGGAACAGAGAGAGGAACATCTATCCAGGGATGGCAGTAGAATCATTGCTGTGTTTCATAGCTTGACCGTTAGCAGTATATTTGTCCCACATGGAGAGTTCCATTCCTGCTACCAACATCTACAATTTGAACAGGATCCAGAACTATGACAGCATAGTGAGTATGCCCCCCCCCCCCCAGGTGGGATACAATGATAGTCCAAGATAAACTGAAGACGGATGGAGCATGTCTTCACAATAAGCCCCCAAGTCAGGAGGCATATTTGTGTGTTTAAGCAGATATGAAATATTGTGCTGGCATGTACAGTAGAATATGTTGATAGGAGATGAAAACCTTAATCACACCCCCCCCCCACCCCCCCCCCCATCTGCCTCAATAGGCTGACTTAAGCCTGATGAAACGTCCCATTGTCTTTGTTTATTATGAGGTCTTTGTTTGCCGAGGCCCTTATGTGTGGATTCCCTCCATTGACTCATCCTCCTCTTCATCATATATCCAAAGTGGCGCGTGTGGATGCTAGCATGTTTACCCAGCAGATGCCTGTGAGCGGGCGCCCCGGGATGAGATGAAGATGGGACCGCCGGGAGAAAAGAAGGTGAATAAGAGAATTGAAAAGTTCAGGGCGGCAGGCAGGTACGGCAAAGGAGAGCGGAAGAAACAATCTGGGAAGGTAAATATTTACCTAGCGATGCCCCCCCCCCCGGTGCCACCCTCAGTGGTTTACCTAGCGATGCCCCCCCCCACCTGTGCTGCCCTCAGTGGTTTACCTAGCGATGCCCCCCCCCCCGTGCCACACCCTCAGTGGTTTACCTAGCGATGCCCCCCCCCCGTGCCACCCTCAGTGGTTTACACCTAGCGATGCCCCCCCCCCACCCTGTGCTGCCCTCAGTGGTTTACCTAGCGATGCCCCCCCCACCTGTGCCGCCCTCAGTGGTTTACCTAGCGATGCCCCTCCCCGTGCCGCCCTCAGTGGTTTACCTAGCGATGCCCCCCCCCCACCACCTGCCCTCAGTGGTTTACCTAGCGATGCCCCCCACCTGTGCTGCCCTCAGTGGTTTACCTAGCGATGCCCCCACCTGTGCCGCCCCTCAGTGGTTTACCCTAGCGATGCCCCTCCCCGTGCCGCCCTCAGTGGTTTACCTAGCGATGCCCCTCCCCGTGCCGCCCTCAGTGGTTTACCTAGCGATGCCCCCCCCCCCACCTGCCCTCAGTGGTTTACCTAGCGATGCCCCCACCTGTGCTGCCCTCAGTGGTTTACCTAGCGATGCCCCCACCTGTGCTGCCCTCAGTGGTTTACCTAGCGATGCCCCCCACCTGTGCTGCCCTCAGTGGTTTACCTAGCGATGCCCCCACCTGTGCTGCCCTCAGTGGTTTACCTGAGAGCAGAGAACTTATCTGGCTGACAGCCCCGCCCATAAGGACGTCTGCCCCCCTGTGACATCACAAAGGGGCGGTTTTACCACGCCTTTTGAAACTGAGCATTTGGAGCCATCCCAAACCTCATGATCTGAACCTTTGGCTCGTTCATCACCACAATCCAACATTCTAACGACATGTGTTGGTCACAAACGTGGAAAACCCTTGAAGGCTTGAAGGACCATCGACTGTGAGTGATATTTCCTTTTTATGCAGAGCGCCATGCATGAGGCCGTGTTGGCTTGATGTATTCCTGCTGCTCGGGTGGATCCATATTCTAGTAACTCAAGTCGTCTGTGGAAGTGTGTGGACAGGTTCTTGTTGCCACGACAGCTGCAATGTTGGGTGAACATAAAAAGAGACAAGTTGGCAGGCCATTCATTTTCATGTCAAGTGATTCAGGAGCTCCAGTATGAAGAGGAGGTTAATGCTATCCAGAGCACATAGATGAGTGGGGGGGGGGGGGGGTGCACCAAAGTGATTGGTGAGGAGAGGAGCCTGCAAACCATCAATAAGCCCCCCCCCCACCGCAATTACCACACATGATTTACTCCTATTTGCTTTTTCCTCAATCTAGCTTGCGATGCTTTAGTTTGCTCTGCAGTACGATGGACACGTGAACATTAAAGGATGCAACATGCAATAAACACGCATGACAGATGACTGAAAGCCATGTATCTTCACCTTGTACCTACCATAACTTTGGAGACTAATCAATACACGTCTGACTTATGATTGACAGGCTGTGGAGACACGCCGGCTGGGGCGACTTGCTCACAGTCGACACCGCCATTTGTCCAAAAGCTGCGGAGCGCAACAACCTCTGTGCTGGTGTGCAGTAGGTCATTTGTAAAGATCACAGGAAGAGGGGGGGGGGGGGCACATAAATAACGATCCTGCTGGACTCATCAGTAAACTTTATCATTTAATGAAACGGCCTCAGCGTATCTGCACTTCCATTTAAGTTGGCCGCGCACGAGGGGAACATATTCATTAGGCTTGGACAAGCCTTCTGAAATCACACACGCACGTGCACACACACGCACACGCACAAGCGCGCACACACACACACACACACGCACACACACACACACACACGCACACGCACACACGCACACAAGAAGAGATAATTCCAAGGTCCCCCGACTGCCAGGTGGCCCCCAAAATAGGTCAATTCCAGTGTATGTATATAAGTGGCACCCATTCACTATGAAGGAAAACTAGCTTTCTACATTTCTAGTATAATAATAATAATAATAATAATAATAATAATTATAATAATAATAATAATTATTATATTATTATAATAATAATAATAATAATAATAATAATAATAATAATAATAATAGACACACCAGACCATACGTGTCAACGTTACAGATATTACCTGCACGGAAATACTTGACACTGAAAGATGCTTTAAAGAAGCCCCCCCCCTCCCCCCCCAGTTGTGCGACACGGCCAGTTAAACAGCATTGGATGGTGCATGTTGGGTAACGTAGGCACCAGTAGCCAACCAGAGAAGTCCTTCATGGCGGTTAACCATTGCCGCCATTGCTGGTGTCGGCTTATTGCTGACCAACAAAACCCAACACGTTATTTTCATTTTGAATGAATGGTGGATAGAAAAATACGTCTGAAATGTTTCTACCACCGGGATGTTCTTAGGGTCATTAGAAATGGCTTCTTGTACCATGGTCTGCCACTCCATAAACCGGTGGGCTTTATCGTATTGGCACACTCCAGTCCCGATCCCTCGGGCTCCTCCGTGAATTCAATGTGGTTCAGTCCTGCACGGGGACTGGCCCATGCAGAGAAGGATGGGCCGATACGGGGAAGAGGGATCTGGTTTCCAGTTGCATTGTTCATGAGTGGCGGTCAAACCATCTAATAAAGGCGGGTTCAAGCATTTTTAGTGCATGTAAACATATTGAACGTGTGCACGTGGCAGCCATCTTCCACTCTATCAACCTTTATTGACGTGCCTGCAGACCATCATTCATCGTTCCTTAGCGCTGTGATGATCTGACCTGCCAGTTATGGACGGGATCACTGCACCGGATAAACCATGAAAGTCCTACGTGGTGCAAATGTGTGATCGTGGTGGGGGGGGCGGGGGGGGGGGGGGGGGGGGGGGGGGTAAAAGTGCTTGCTTCATGTATGTTTAGGAAGAACAAACAAACAGCATTCTAATAAGAATTCATCATAATAATTTGAATAATCTTCAAAATCTTGGCTTAGACATCTGTATGTATTTCAGAATCAGAAATGGTTTATTGGCAGGTATGATCAAACACATACTAGGAATACTAGTTGCATGTTCCGCCATGACATATGCGACGGTCCACAAGCATGCGTGCTAGGTTTGGGTGTCTTAGGTGGATTTCAGTCTTACTTGACATGGTTGCAACATGCTGATAAGTAAGTGAGTGTGTTGAAAGAGGACATTCATACGAGGCATTCCCAAGACCTTAGTCGCCCAACCACGAGACGGAACGGAAGCTGTAAGCTCGCTGCTTCGGCGGCACGCTTCCCTCCGCGTAGACGGCAGAGTAGGAATGTAGAAAAACAAACGTAAGCACTGGAGTGGCAACGAGGCAGCGCCGTCTGTCAGTGGCAATCCACTTCAGGGGTCAAAAAAACAAGTCACACAAACACGTGCTTCAAGTCCCGGCACGCAAGCGTGGGGCTGAAAGGAAGCCAAGGGATGGTGACTCAGGAGAAAGAAACATGATGAGACTGAGAGACCGGAGGGTGAGTCAGACCGCCTAACATGACAGCTTTGTTAGCTATAAAGTACCCCAGTATCAGCTGGTCTTGGGTGTTTTGCTGAGTGCACGTGCACGGTGCACGCACATGGAACCTTAACGCAGGGACGCCTTGATTCCTGGTTAGGAAATAAAGGAATGGTTGGCCTGCTGACATGGCTTATTATTCTATATTAGTACTTGCAGTGCTTTCTACTTTCTCCTTGTGTTTGTCAAAGAAATAACACAACTCAAGAGTCCCCAGATGGATATAGAACAGGTTCACCTACAGTATACAATAAAATACCTTAGACACGGCATAAGATAACCCTGATAACCCTTCCAACAATAGTCCACTTTCACTTATTATATTCCACCTGTAAAGGTATTCTTCAATGTTTGCACTGAAACCAAGAGGAAGAAACATTTTCAACACTACGATCTAAGATCTCCCGAGTGTGAGGATGACATCCTGAGCACAAACACCAACATAACCAAACATAAACAGCAAATATGAAACCTACAATACGGTAAATACAGTAAATGTTCCATTGTTGTTTGATGGCGTGCTCCATGGGAAGGTCAAACTTGTCCCCCAGAGTGTTTGTTGGATCGTGTATTTCCCAAGTTTTGATTCATGTACTTGTGTGGTAACGCACCGTGTAATGAATGAAACATCACATGTCATGTGATTGTTGTAGCAACTGTTGCTAGGTGGTTATTTAGATTTAATCCAGATTAGTAGACGGGGTGAGGGAATGAAATATTATATAACGTGTTCCAGGTAAGCACACGGTTGTTCCATACCAAATGGATCCCATTTGGATGAAAGAGAACCTTAGTGGAAAGAACACACTTTTCACCAATCAACTAAATCTTAAATGAGCACAAAGTCGGCTTAAATGAACAATTCCAAGCAGTGAAAGCTGATGTGGTCACGGAATGATATCGCTATTAAAGCACTACCATGAGACGAAGCTATTTGACAAAAGATATTAACACAGGTTCAACGACTACCTTACAGAAACACCTGAAACACTTGACTCTGATGATGACTTCCCAGAAACAAAGCAAAGCAATGGTGGTCAACGGAAGTCTTTAACCGTGTCGTGAAATAAACTAAAGACTTCTGGAAGGATTGAGTGGTTGCTAACGTCAGTCGCCGAGGCTAACGGTCTTTTCCATCTTATCTCATCTTTGGTGACAACGGCGGTATCGAACGGAGCACCGGCTGACTTTCCACCAACATTGGAGCGCTGCTACCATCCAAAAGCTGAATCAGCGTTAGACAGATCTTGCTGAGTCATCACATGGACGAAGAGGAGAAAAAGAAAAAAAAAAAGGGGGGGGGGGGGGGGGGTAGAAGCTGAGAATTCCCGCCAGTGAAACCGGCCCACCTGCCTTACATGCACTGTCGCTTCCCGCCCCCCTTCCCTCCGCTTCATTCCCTCTTTTTAACCCCGTCTTATCCTTTTTTTCTCTTCTTTTCTTTCCAGCCCCCCAGGGAGGTGACGCCCCTCCTGCATGCTATCCCAGTGAAACATTAGCCTCATCCGATACCTTAGACCTGGGAGTGTGACCAGGAAAGCAATGGGGGCCAGTCATCAGAGACACCCACACATGCACACCTTCACACGGACGCACAATCACCGCCGTCACGCTAGCGCCGCACGTGTCGCCTCGTAAGACGGGAGGCCTGATATCACGCTGTCACTTCTCCTGACTAATAGAGATGACTAACGCAGGAACACGCAGACGGAACACAAACACCGCCATCTTGGAGCCGCCTGGAGACAGACTGGCGCACACGCTATCAACACATTCAATCCGCAGTCCGACCATCCACTCTGGAGGCTCTGGAGACTTGGGAGACTCTGGAGACTCTGGAGACTCGGGAGACTCTGGAGACTCTGGAGACTCGGGAGACGGTTGGACAGCAGACGCCAAAGGCAATGACCGTGTTTAGCAAAGGACTGTTTGATGCGTAAATGTTAGCAAACTGGGAAGAAAAACAATCTTGGAATAGCGCGTAAGGAGCAGCTGGAAATCATGTGATTAGCATGTTGCTATGATTAGCATGTAGCTGTTAGCGCTCACTGCAAAGGCTGACATCTTAGATGAATGAAATATCGGCGACCGAGGCCAGGACATGTTGTCACATTGGACAACGCTAATAGCTGCTAAAAGAGCAAGAAAACGACCTGAAACCCTTGAAGTACGCAGTGGCTCACTGCTGGTTGTGGGGGTTATGTAACCACGGCACTCATGAATGGGGGGGGGGCAAGTCAAGAGGGAATTGCATCCCGACGTGCGTGTTACCGCACGCAATTTCTGAAAAAATGTGTAGAGGAAGTGGGGGTAGTCAGAGGGTTGCGAGCGGGTCGTACTTTTGGCGAAAATCAAACACAAGTACGGACGTCGGAATGTAACGCCCACTTCTTTGAGACCGCCATAAAAATGTCTACTTTTTTGACCTCTTGTTGGATCTGCAGGCCACTCCGTTGCCCGGCAACCTGAGTGGAAAGGCGCTTTTCCACGGCACGTTGACATAATCCACATGGCTTGTACTTGCATCACTGTATACTGAGGAAGAAGTAGTACGACAGTACCTTGACTGTACTATTCTGTCCATTTGAACTTTTATGTATATTCATCGTATAGTGGCCAAGGCGTGGAATGAAAGATTAGGGTCTAGGAGGATGCCAAGGTTGGGGGCGAGAGGGGATGGAATGGGGGGGGCGGGGGGGGGGGGGGGGGGTCAAGTTGGAGACAGAAGTCATGGGTGGATTTTGTGAGGTTTTGGGACCAATGATGATCATATCGGTTTTGTCAGCGTTTGAGTTTGGGGAAGTTGTGCTCCATCCAGTTTGGTTCTAGCGGCTAATGAGGGTGGAGTAGATACTGGAGCTGATGGAGGTGGTGGAGATGTTAGCTGTATGTCGTCAGGCCATGACCACGTTTGATGTTGCCAAGTGGGAGGATGTAAAGGATGAAGAGGAGAGGACCGAGCATCGAACCTTGGGGGACACCTTGTGGTAAGGGGCTTCGGAGGAGGAGCAGTTATTGACGTTCATAAACTGCTGATTTCAGAGGCCATGATCATGTAACCCTCAAGGGAAACAAATCCGCAACCTTGACAGGAAGTGAAGAATGCCTGTAAGCGTCTCATCCCCCCCCCCCCATCAATACCTTCCTGGTAGCATAACACCTCCACTTCTCCACTAACACGGCCAAGTAGCCTTGCGGTTACGCATTAAAACATAACTCTGCTCCTCTGTGAACAGACAGCACCAATCAATCCTCAGACACTCGCATGTGTTTCATCTTGCCCCCCCCCCCCCCCCCGTGGTTCAGACACGCTTAATCCAAGAGAGTACTTGGGGTGTGGAGGGGAAATCCCTGATCATATAACAAACTATCAAATAAGTGTGGAGAACCATCGGACCTCCTCGCTCCCTCGCCCGGGAAGGCTTTGCTCCACCATAACAGGATTTCCTCATACGCTGCGACATTAGAGCAGCACTCCATCGTTTGCTTTTAATTGATGGAAACGGGAAGAGGAAGATGAAAACGTTGGCAGACGATGACAAATGAAGACATTTCATCAAATCATCTCTCCGCTTACATTTGGAATTATGCATGGAGGGAAGGACTTGACACACCAGTTGCTACGTCAAGGACAGAACCAGGACAGAACATGTCATTTCCACGCTTGATTGGCTGTCAAGACGATGGACTTGATCATGTGGGCTGGCTGTCAAGACAACGGACTTCATGGATCATGTGGGCTCATTGAGAGCCTTTTGCCACTTGCCTGATGAAATGAGATCATAGCAGTTCAACTACAAGTCGTGGTCCAACAGCGAGGACTCGAGCATGTGGAGCCCAGACCTCCGGAAGGTGGCAACCCTGAGGTCGGCCCATCCCCCAACCCCAACTGCCCTGCCTTTGGAAACAGCCATCTTATTTACCCCACCGGGCATTGGAACGCGTCCCCAGTCATGTTTGGTGTTTTGTCTTTGAACACCTGACACAGTTTACACAGTTAAGGTGGGCTGATGTTTGGATTTCGCAGTGTCCGTGAATGCACCTCACGGGCAGACTCCGTGTGACTCGGTGAGGTCCATGCGCTAATTACATGACAAATCTTCCCTTAACGAATGAAGTACTACGTTCTTTTGGACGGCCCTACGGAAGTAAAGAGTCATGCGGACACGGGCAGCCAATCACAGCGAAGGAGCAGACGTTCCCCTCATGCCCATTTGGTCCGTGATGATGACATTCCACATGTTCCTTCTGTGTACGTGCGGCAAGTAGAGCCAAATAAAGGTCATACGTAACAAGAGTTGAACTGTGGAGGTGGAGGAGGGAGGTCTGCATGTGTTTTGGAATTAGAAAGGCCAGAAGCGTTTGACCCTTGACCCTTCACGACCCCCACGAGGTTGGAGGTCCTAAGCCGTTTGTAAAGAAAAGTCCATTTATCTCCTGCTGCATGTGTCCGTTAGATAAACCCTGACCTTAGCTCAACAACAGCGTGTCTGTCTCCAGCTTGGTGGTGAACTTCACTTGGCCTTCATCTGTCATGGCCGTCATCTGTGACGCTCACAGGCGAACCACCTGCTGGCCTACTTTTGGACGCACGGGGAATCCCCTTCCAGCCACCGAGTGGAAATCCTTGTGGGTTAGACCCTTCAGGACTCCTGCAGTCACCCCAACGCCGGGGTTGGTGTTGCAAGCCTTGGCAGGTCTGCTGTGGAGGTGGGGCAAGTTCATCGTTTACGAGGGCTGTCAAAAGTCACGTGTTACCTGCGGGAAGTCCACTGTTGAATTCATTCCAACGAACACGGACACGCACACGCACACACACACACACACACACACACACGCAAGCACACACACACACACACACACACACACACGCAAGCACACACACACACACACTTTATCATTAAGGTGAGAAGAGGTCATCATAGCAGTTTCCTTCTGTGATAGCCAAAGGGAACCCCCCCCCAATAAAAGTAGGATATCAATGGCTATGCTAATCACATACACAAACATGAGCACGCACACGCACACACACGCACACGCACACACACACACACACACCGTGCATAGTCTCACGCCATCAAACACGGAGGGGGTGTTTTGGCTTGTCCTGGCGCCCCTCCCAGACCCCCAGCTACATCCCCGCCATTACGGCTGAGCTAAATTGGGCCAACCACGACACCAGAACCAGCAAAGTGTCCACAGAAGCAACATCGTGTTGAAGCGACAGAAGGCGGCGACAAACCGACCACAGCAAAATATATCGAACAAAGACAGCAGAAACCAGATCTCTTTATGATCTCATGATCTTATGATGCACTCGGCGTCTCCTGGACTGTTTCCTGGCCTCCTGGCCTTCTAGGATTTTGGGATGAAGATCACTGTGCTGCATTTCAACTGAACACTAAAATAACAACTGGAGACAGAGAGAGGCCTCCACTCCACAAATCAACACCTCCTGAGAGGACTGGATGACAACGTGGTTCTCCTTCAGAGACGTTCAACCACAGTCAACATGTGACCTTCTGACTGTGACCAATCAGATGTCTGCAAGGCTTCAAGACAGGTCGGGCAGACCAACGGAAAAAGAGAACAACATGTAGCAGATCACTCCAATAAATTCATGTTTAACACCAGAATAAGGTTATGGATCATCTGGTGACAGCAGTAGCATCCTAGCAGACATGATACGCTTCTCAGTAATACCGAGTCATTTGGTCTGAATCCATTTTCATATCAATCTCTCCTTAGTCTATTATGGGATATCATGTAGATGTTGATGATCTAGACGTCCACGGCTACTATTAATCCCACAGATGAGTTTCCATACAGTTTGCATGATGATTTAATAACCGTGATAAAACATGTGATTGTGGGCTAAGGTGTCGTGATGAAATACACAAGTACACTCTGCTACTACAGATGTGTATATGACATGTATATGACATGTATATGACGTGTATACGACGTGTATACGACGTGTATACGACATGTATACGACATGTATATGACAGCGTTGTGGCTTACCTGTCCTTCAGGAAGTCCACCACCCTTCTGAAGTCCTCAATGCAGTACTCTCTCTTCATGTCCATGAGGACGCTGTCTGAGGCGGACTGCACTGGAACATGGAGGAAGGCGTAGACTCGGGGATGGTTCAATATCCTGGCCATCTCCTAAAGAGGAGAGGAGAGCACAAACGGGTCCCAGGGGCCATCAGAAACATGAACCAATATACAGAAAGATTTCTTTGGTGTGTGTCCGATGTCCCATAGAGTGAGGTTGTTTCACTAATTTAGCAGTTGTTAGCCATGTATGTTTTTGTTCTGCAGTTGTTTCTTTCTTAGTTATTTATTTATATTTATAGTTCTAGTTATTGAACTGAATATGCCAGAGTTTGCCGGGTTGTTATCATTTCCACAAGTACAGAAGTGGAGAGACCCCAGATGTCAGATTTGTCTGATGGACATAATCAGGTGGTGTCATTAGCATGCTAATCACCAGAAGAAGGAGAGAGAAAGAAAGCATGTAATGATTTCCTCCAAGAATGTGCTGATTGCAGTCCGTCTTCTCATTATGATCTATTGAAGAACGCTCCCCACTTCATACACAGACACAAACGCAGACGTGCACACACACGAGAGCGTGCACACACACACACACACACATGCGGAGCCACAGTTCAGTCGCAGTGCACCGCGGGGGGTCGACCACTGCCAGCTCCAAATTAGAAAGAATTAATTTGGTTGGAAAATGGGGCCTGATTGGCGACACAAATCAGCCCACTGCAAGTGTGCCACAACGGGATGGGGGGGGGGGGGTGGCTGCAAACAGAAAGTAACGTTTGCCTTGAATGCTGTTTGGGGGGCTGAGAGCCAATTCTTCCTAAGTCCTCCCGAGCTGCTTTTTGTCCCAATCAGGTTTTGTGCTACCAAAGGTGACACAAATAGAAACGTGTTCTCTGTAACGTGCATGCTAAACAAGCGCCAGTGACAAGTGGAAGGGATCCCCGGTACGACGGCGACATGTCCAAGGTGAGGGTAATTAGTACGTGCGGGTCACAGTAGATGAAGCCGGACTGTCGCCTTCAGCATTTCTCCACTGAGCTGAGTGATCTGTCAATGACTTAGTCAAGGATGCAGATGAGTCTGTAGGTCAGCAAGTGATAGCAGAGGGAATTGAACCCATTACTGCTCCAGTCCTCCTTTCTGGTATGCAAGCAGCACGCCTCCGTATGAAAAGCGTTCTATTTAGATTCCCTATCAATGACGATCAATGACGATCAATGATGCGTGTGCGTGTATGACGAAGGGTGAACGAGGTCCAAACGTGCTAGCTTGACGAGCAAGGCACTTTTCATTCACACCAGCCATTTTGACACGGAGCACCCCATCCGCCAATCATTATCCCCGACCACGATATGAATCTCTGTCGTTAGCCAACCCGGTGGAGTGCAGGCCTTTCTAGTGAGTCTACAGTGAAAACGATGCGGCGATAACGACAACACGTCTCGGCGTCACCGAGTGGGAAAAATCAACTTCACTCCTGGGCTGATGAGCTTTTTCCGTTAGGTGTGACGTGATTGCATTTTGTTTATCATTTATTTAGCACGGCTACAACGATCCTCCTCTTCCACCTCCTCTAAGCCTTCGCTCTTATTGGACGAGCTCGGCAGGAAATCCTTTCATCTTCAGCACGCGGCCTCGGATAGACACACACCACAAAGGTTCCATCTTAACTGGCTTAGCTCCAATCATCTGATATCTACCCCCTTAAAATCAGATAGGAGAACAAGGAACATATCCGTATGGGGGGGGGGGGGGGGGGGGGGGCGTGGAAGCAACCCTCAGTGATCTTATGTTTTATCATCTTATGTTTTCTGTGGAGCTTTTCTTTTCTCTGGAAAAGTGGGTTTGATTATTCCCACTGTATTCTATAAATACATTTGGAGTTCTTTTCGGCAGTCTGGCCCCATTCTTTCCCGGTACGAAACAAAAACTAAACCAGCTGCAGGAACAGGTCTTCATTATTACCATGGCTTTGATCTCTACGTGTTGAAAAAATCTCAAATACAAATACATGGTGTCTGTTTCACTTTGTGTCGCCTTCAAAATATTGAAAAGGGACATTCTGCTCTTTTTCCACTTTTCTGAACTATAAAGGTTTCAGATAAGCGGGTCTGCGCCTTTGGACGTGAGCCCTAAAAGAAGTTTGGGATGGCTCATCCAGCCGGTGACTTCCTCATATGGGCGTGCCCAGGTACAAGCTGGAGGCCTCAGCTGTCGCACTTGGTAGTGAGACCAATCACAGTGGAGCGGGCGGACCCGAAGGCGGGTTGTGGGTGGGATACAGTGAAACAGACCCTTTTGGAAGTACAGCTGGAATAGGTGTACATTCTGGAAGCTCTAGAAAGCTTCCAGCGTGGGTTATGGTGTCAAGCTGCCGTATCGGAGTCCACAACTCAATACTAAGCCGGAAAGGAGCATCGTCGGCCCCCTTGAAGCTTGTTTATCAAACTGCTTCGGAGGAAGACGGGAAGACGAGAGGAAGACGGGAGGAAGACGGGAGGAAGACGGGAGGAAGACGAGAGGAAGACGGGAGGAAGACGGGAGGAAGACGAGAGGAAGACGGGAGGAAGACGAGAGGAAGACGGGAGGAAGACGGGAGGAAGACGGGAGGAAGACGAGAGGAAGACGAGAGGAAGACGGGAAGACGGGAGGAAGACGAGAGGAAGACGGGAGGAAGACGGGAGGAAGACGGGAGGAAGACGGGAGGAAGACGAGAGGAAGACGAGAGGAAGACGGGAGGAAGACGGGAGGAAGACGGGAGGAAGACGGGAAGACGAGAGGAAGACGGGAGGAAGACGGGAGGAAGACGGGAGGAAGACGAGAGGAAGACGAGAGGAAGACGGGAGGAAGACGGGAGGAAGACGGGAGGAAGACGGGAGGAAGACGGGAGGAAGACGGGAGGAAGACGGGAGGAAGACGAGAGGAAGACGGGAGGAAGACGGGAGGAAGACGGGAGGAAGACGGGCGCCAACTATTACGTCAGATTTTTTCCTAGCTTCCATCAGATAACAGATTGATATCAGAGATTTGATAGGCGATACTTGGGTCACCTCAAAAGTGAGAATATTTGTGCAATCCCATCCCAGTGTAAGGTGCTAAAACTCCAACCTGTGAATTTAGCGACGCTCGCAGCAGGACGTGGCGAAGACGAGCTGCAGCCAAGCGGAGGGAAAAGGGGCCAATTAAAAGAGGCCTTTCCCAACAAAGAAGAAAGGCGTCTGCGGCAAAGCGCTGTGAAGCCTCTCCCGTCATCTACTGCGTTTAGTGAGATGGAGCAAAACAAGACAGGAAGCAGCTGCACCTTAGCAGGATGTGGCTTGTTAAAATGGTAGACAACGGTAGCCCCCCCCCACCCCGCTAAAGCGTGTCTTGATGCATTTAGGGGCTGGCTTAGCCTGGAATAGTCTACTGTATTATACTACATGATATCATATAGTCTACTGTATTATACTACATGATATCATATAGTCTACTGTATTATACTACATGATATCATATAGTCTACTGTATTATACTACATGATATCATATAGTCTACTGTATTATACTACATGATATCATATAGTCTACTGTATTATACTACATGATATCATATAGTCTACTGTATTATACTACATGATATCATATAGTCTACTGTATTATACTATATGATATCATATAGTCTACTGTATTATACTACATGATATCATATAGTCTACTGTATTATACTATATGATATCATATAGTCTACTGTATTATACTACATGATATCATATAGTCTACTGTATTATACTACATGATATATAGTCTACTGTATTATACTACATGATATCATATAGTCTACTGTATTATACTATATGATATCATATAGTCTACTGTATTATACTATATGATATCATATAGTCTACTGTATTATACTACATGATATCATATAGTCTACTGTATTATACTACATGATATCATATAGTCTACTGTATTATACTATATGATATCATATAGTCTACTGTATTATACTATATGATATCATATAGTCTACTGTATTATACTACATGATATCATATAGTCTACTGTATTATACTACATGATATCATATAGTCTACTGTATTATACTATATGATATCATATAGTCTACTGTATTATACTATATGATATCATATAGTCTACTGTATTATACTACATGATATATAGTCTACTGTATTATACTACATGATATCATATAGTCTACTGTATTATACTACATGATATCATATAGTCTACTGTATTATACTATATGATATCATATAGTCTACTGTATTATACTATATGATATCATATTCAAACGGATTAGAAAATGGCCAACCCCCAACAACCAGAGTGGCAGGACGCACGGGAAAACAGAATTCCATGCGGGAAGTCAGGGCCCGTCGTTTATCGACATATGAGAATATTTTACTGTGGGGCTTCGTTTGCTAGCGGGTCCCTCACATAACGCTACATTAGGCCGCTAATGTGCAGACGCCCCCAAAGCCTTCATTCAAATGAAAATGGTCTTGGAGGGACGGCGTCTAAGCTTTGCTAGCGAGCACGTCTTAGTGTGAAGGTGAGGGGTGCTTGAAGGGTTGGTGTGTGTGTGTGTGTGTGTGTGTGTGTGTGTGTGTGTGTGTGTGTGTGTGTGTGTGTGTGTGTGTGTGTGTGTGTGTGTGTGGCTACAAGGGTACACACACGTAGTATCTAAACATTCCCAGGACACAGTTGCCTCATTTGATCAAGAGCTGCTGGCTGGTTGAGGATACTACGGTATCAAAGGGGACCCATGATGCTCTTTCCCTTGTCTGCCTTTAGACGTGGCTAGAATGTTGTCTCGTGATGCTAAACCACGCCAAGGTTTCACGTCATGACGTTTGTGCGTTTGAAAGTGAGCCCTGAAAGGACTTTGGGATGGCTCGAAGAACTGGATTTCAGAGGGCGGTGCAAAAGGCCCCTTTGTGATGTCACAGAGGGCTGGCTTTACATTGGTTTTAGTGTAAATCCAGCAACAGAAAAAAGACCCCAAAGAGCTACTGGGTCGGGTTTTAGGTTAGTTTATTGATTGGTAGAAGCTATCCTAACTTCCAGCGCGCACTGATAGTGACAAGTGCCAACCACTGAACTAAAAGATGCGTACATACCATATACAGGCCAACCGTATACGTACCGTATACATACCGTATACAGGCCAACCGTATACGTACCGTATACATACCGTATACAGGCCAACCGTATACAGGCCAACCGTATACGTACCGTATACAGGCCAACCGTATACAGGCCAACCGTATACGTACCGTATACAGGCCAACCGTATACGTACCGTATACAGGCCAACCGTATACGTACCGTATACGTACCGTATACAGGCCAACCGTATACGTACCGTATACGTACCGTATACAGGCCAACCGTATACGTACCGTATACGTACCGTATACAGGCCAACCGTATACAGGCCAACCGTATACAGGCCAACCGTATACGTACCGTATACAGGCCAACCGTATACAGGCCAACCGTATACGTACCGTATACAGGCCAACCGTATACGTACCGTATACAGGCCAACCGTATACGTACCGTATACGTACCGTATACAGGCCAACCGTATACAGGCCAACCGTATACGTACCGTATACAGGCCAACCGTATACGTACCGTATACAGGCCAACCGTATACGTACCGTATACAGGCCAACCGTATACGTACCGTATACAGGCCAACCGTATACGTACCGTATACAGGCCAACCGTATACGTACCGTATACAGGCCAACCGTATACGTACCGTATACAGGCCAACCGTATACGTACCGTATACAGGCCAACCGTATACAGGCCAACCGTATACGTACCGTATACAGGCCAACCGTATACGTACCGTATACAGGCCAACCGTATACGTACCGTATACAGGCCAACCGTATACGTACCGTATACAGGCCAACCGTATATGTACCGTATACAGGCCACGCCTGTCTATATGCCCCAGGCGTCCATGCCGGATGGATACTTAATACACAGAAAGATGTTTTTTTATCTTGGTGAATTCAACAGAAAAGTGTGTTTAAGGCGGTGGCCTGCCATCAAAGTCATTCCTCACCATCCTCCTCCTCCTCCTCCTCCTCCTCCTCCTCCTCCTCCTGGGAACCAAGAACAGCTCAGGTCTTCTGCATGGCAATTGAACACCCTCATAATTCCCCAAAACATTTTTGTCTCTTTCATTTTTGCTCTTGGTGTCACTTTGTCTCCAGCCATTAGCCATTAGCCATTAGCCATTAGCTATTAGCCATTAGCCATTAGCTATTAGCCATTAGCCATTTAGCCTCCTCATCACACAGCAGTCCAGCCTTTGAAACCCCCAACTGGTGATACGGACGGTTGGAGGTCCGAGTAGTCCAAACAGAAGTTGGAGTAATTCTACACTGAGATCGTTGAATACGAGTTCAAACCATGACGTTAGTTTCCACTTCACTCGTACCCTCCGCTACGTCCTACAGCTGCACCCGATGCATCATGGGAAATGTAGATTTTAGCAATAAATTGAGCCCATCAGTGTACAACACTTGCAAATGAGGGTCCACATTATGATGTCATTGGCAAAAGGCCCGTGTTTGGCATTTTCATGCAGAAAAAAGAAAAGCAGTAATAAATGATTTCTTATTTATGATGTTATTTTCAAAGTCAAGGATAAGCATGCAGTCATAAGGACGTATTGATAGACTCTTACTGTATAATCCTAATCTTTTATGGAGTGCTATGGAGCGGAGCAAAAAAGCTGGTTTTCTTTCTAGTCGGGAACCGATATTGTCCTGAAACTTAGCCATGTTCTACTGCTGTCTATTAAAGAACGGACAGAGGTAGAAACATGAAAGACGGGTCTAATCCTAAATGAAGCATAGTAAACCTTCTTGCATGCACAGTTGCAGCCCAAGCGACTCCTGCACGTGTGAGCTGCATATCTGATGGATCTCCGGTGGAACCTGGAAGAGCTGTGAGGAGGATGTCTAATGGACAAGAGCAATCTCATTCATCTCAGCCTGGCTGATTGCTACGTACGAGGCTACTTTCACACCTCATTTGCTGCTAGCGTGCTCAATTCAATCACACGCTGCCTTGCAAAAGCAAGCGGCAGGAATCATCACGTGCACACAGACAACGTAGACCATCCAAGGATGGGAAGGAAGGAAGACCGGTGCACCTTTGACAGCCATTTAGCGAGTTATGGATCGGTGGATAAGGTGCAGAGCAAAGACGAGCGGCTAAAAAAGTGGCAAGAAATGCCAAGAACAAAAATGTGGCCTTTTACTTCAAACTACTTTTAACAGGAACCTCTGATTGCTCATCGCAATCAACTGAAATGTCAGAGAGCAGAGGCCCGTGAGGGGCGACCGGGCCTGAAACTGCTCCAATCAGTAAATGCTACCGAGGATGGCTGACAGAGAGCGAGCCAACAAGAAGAAAAAGCGGCAGCACATGAGAGGAAATTGCATGTTCTTCGTTGTCAGAAGGAGACGAGCGCGAGAGAACGTGAACTTTTCAGGATAAGTGAAGAGGTTACTTCCAATTTTCAGCCTCAATCAGAGCCATTGGCTGTTTTACGGCAGGAATGCTGCGGTTTTCCAAATGAACGGAGAGCAGGGGGTCGCTTGGATAATCCACGTTTGGCCTCCGTCATACCGTTCCTATTGCTGTGATTAGCGCCACCATGAACAACGCCAATGAAAGGGGAATGGTCCAAAGCTGGAGAGAATAATTAGAGGGAGTAAGAATTAGTAAAGGAATATTCTCATCCATCCAGGCACGCCCCAGACGCCCCAAGAAAGAACGCTTCAGCAGCATAAAAGCACAGTGGCTAAATAGGCGTTAGCCATCCGCCATTGGTCGTGTGGTACGACCTCTGTGGAATGACCTTTGCTAGTATCGTGTTCAGTTGTGACAATGGTCAGAGTGAAGCCGCCCTTGTAGTGGCGTGCCCCCAACACGCCATCCCCTCAGACTAGAGCTGTCCTATCAAGTCAGAGCAGGCTTCTTCACAGACAGCCTGAACGGTCCCGGGTGGGATTGATTCCCTGCCTGAGAATGAGATTGAATCTTTTTGGTCAAACTCAGAAGCAACAAGACGAACCCTTGTGGTTGACAAATACGGTATTTGAGGCCTTGGTTCTCAGTCGGAAACGGGTGGATTGCACCCTCTGGGTTGGGAGTCAGGTTTTGCCCCAGATGGAAAGGTTCAAGTATCCCGGTGTCTTGTTCACAGGTGAGAGGGACATTTGAGGGTTCCACCTACAACATCTGAGGCGTAGTTTTCTTGTAAGCTCTAATCAAGTGTTGAAAGTAGAGGTACCACTACTTTACTGGTACATGTACTTTCTGTAGGCTACCACTCATCCTGTTCAGGGCCTGGAGCCCGTTCCGCCCGCGAATGGTCCCATGGTCTTCGGTCCGTCGCACGGCAGCTGGAAATGAAGCATTCAGTGGGAATCGATCCTGGCTGCATGGCAGTCAGTTCCAGTGTGGAACCCACTCCACTCATAATATCTTCTCTAAAAACAGAAAATGTTCACAACGGCCTTCCAATAATCATCCAAGTAGGTCAAGATGCGTGGGGGGGCAAATGAAGAGTGGGTGTGGACGGGGAGAGAGGAAAGGGTAAATGGGGGACACGAGAAACAAAAGATGATAAGTTAAAGAAGACGACTCCTATCTTTTCTTATGTAGGTTAATTGAGTGAGGAATGAAAATAAGAAAGGATCCAATTGAATGTGACGCACGGACGTTAACAATAAAAGCATAAGAAAGGATTCTTAACGTCCACGCCAAGCCCGCGTGTCATCCCAGCATATTTCTAATTATGGGTTAATTGTTATTCCCTATCATTAGGAGGGTGCTTTTAATTGTAATGTAGCCAAGCAGAAAGCTACCTATACATGTGGGGGACAATTAGCCACCCCCATTAACCCCCGGTTAATTACAACCTCCACTGCTACATCCCACAGCTCCGCTCCCACTCGTCTTTAGTCCTGGTATCTATCCTCGGGCCTTCATCCCGGCTTCCTTTTCCCCAGTCGTGCCCTCATTTCCAGTCAACTTTGATTGTTTGATTCAAATGCGTTTGTGTTGCCAACCTGACAAGACTTACGACTAAAAACTCTTTTTCTGGGTTAAGATTCCCTGCTTGATTCCTCCATGTACTCCCTGCCTCCCTTTTTAATTTGCTACTCTACATTTCCCAATCAATTAGCTGACAAATAATCAGCGACTGCCAAAGACGACCCGAGAAGTAAAAAAGAAAGAAATATCAGCTTCCAAGTACAAGTACGACAAGTACAAGTACAACAATGACGTTGTACAGTGGACGTGACAGCGGAAGATTTGCTTCATGAGTTAATAATCATGCCATTTTGACCTAATTCAAATTCCCCTGAACTACATCATTCATATAAATGTCATGTTTAACATATGATAAATCATTGATCACATCAATAATTCATAGTCGTTTTTCTACAGTGCTGCAATTACTGGATGTTTTAGACTTGGGTTAACAAAGCCAACAGATTAATAAAACCAGTCTGCTTAAGCTTCCTTGGCTTTAAACATGGCTACCCTGCATCTCCCCGTCTAGACGCCGGAGGAACCAAATGGATTTATATTCCCGATATTAGGGATGAGCCCCATATTCCTTATGGACCAGGGTCTGGGACGGGTATTATGATATGAGTATGCAACGGGTACATCTGGTTATTATCTGTATTCGTGTTTAAAGAAATGCTCATTACGTATTCGCTCTTCGTGCTCTGCCATTGGCCAGTCACACACAGCGACCGCCCCTCCCTCCACGGCTGCAGCGGGCATTCACGTACAGTTCACGGGGCAAGTGGGGGGTTGAAAACACTTTATTGGTTTATTTATTCACTTTATTCCTCCATCCCTCCCTGTCCTTCGCGTGCTGGACCGCCTCAGTCAGCCTCGGTCAGCCTCGGTCAGCCTCGCTCAGCCTCGCTCAGCCTCGCTCAGCCTCATCCCTCGCATCCCTGCGACCCTTGTGAGGATAGGACGGACGGATATATGAAAGGGGCGGATTGTTCGACCACAACTTGTCGGCCATTTTGATATGGAGGTTGTGTTTCCTGCTCCTGCTGCCGTGTGAAAGCAGAGGCCTGAAAGCCTGTTGAAAATGTAGAAAAGACGATGTGGCGTCGCCACGCGCAGACCGACACGACGGATTCAGACATGAACCAAGATAGACGGTCAGAGAGAAAATGAGGAGATTTCAGTGATAGGAAGTCAGACCGACAGACGCACGGCCAAGTGCGGCCTGAATGAAGAGAGAGAGCGGATAACAATGTCCATTGTTCCATTAGGCAAGGCAGTAACGACTGATAAAATGAGGCTACTAAAGAGGACACAATGGTCCTTAATTGACTCATTAGGGAGAAAGGCGAATGAACTGCACTAATGAATGGAGGTTTGCAGCTAAACTGCTTGCTAAGCAAAACAGAGAGGATCTACACAAAGCAATATTTGTCCACTGGAAGGGATAACGCCATCAGCCGTCGGGACAAAACCAAGGAGAAACAAAAGCCCTCAATTAGGAAGGTGGTCCTGAACTCCCAAATGTTATTCCAAACGGCTCAATCTATTGAAACGTTGCTACTATTGAGTAGAAGGCAAGCAATGAAGTACTTTGGGCGTGGCCTACCTCCAGGTGCTCCAGGATGTAGGGCGGATTGGTCATGCCCAGCCTCAGCATGGCCCCTTCGGGAATCTCTTCCACGAGCCTCCAAAGAAGGGTGGGCAGGTCGGTCCCGATGTCTCGGCCGTAGGCCCCCGTGTCTTCGCTGGTCAGCCAGACTTCACACACCCCCTCTGCAGCGACACAAAAACACCGTTGGTACGCCAACCGGAGCGTCACAGACCTCGTCAAACTAATTGGTCAGCCGTCGTTAGGAAAGGTGCCACATTCACTGGGATCATGGGTCACATTTGGTGTCCGCATCGTAGCCATGATTGGCTTCCTGCGGCTCGTACTCGTGACAACGGACTAAAACCCGACTAGCCACATCCAAGAGGGCCGGTGTGGGCTCTTGGTATGTGGGCATACCAGGGAGTGTTTACCAGGATACGTTTAAACACAACAGTCTTTCTCCATTGCCATGGTTTCTTCATTAAACTTGACCTCCAGGTGGAGTCTCTGTAGAACCGTTTCACAGACACAGACCTCATTTCCTATCTGTACCACGCGATTAAGTACATTTAATGAAGCAGCGTATTTCCATTGTTAGACCAAGGTTAACTCTTTTCAATTAATTGCACGCTGAAGTGTGGGTATTATGGTGTGTATTATGGTGTGTATTATGGTATGTATTATGGCGTGTATTGTGTTTTGTATCTGATGGTGTGTATTATGGTGTGTATTATGGTGTGTATTGTGTTTTGTATCTGATGGTGTGTATTATGGTGTGTATTATGGTGTGTATTATGGTGTGTATTGTGTTTTGTATCTGATGGTGTGTGATCGATGGAGGTTTTTTTTAGGTGGCGCTAGCCGCACAAGTCATTAGCGTGTCCCATTGTCAAAGATGATGGGCCTTGGAAACTCTTTTAATCTGCACAATTATGCCACCATCATCTTTAATCTGTCTGGTCCGTGCACGCCCTTAAATACATCCTTTAACTGCTAGACCCTCGTGCACGGCCACATTTGCACACACACACAAACACTCCAATTAGCAACCTAGCTCTGCTCTCTCAATGACCACATGCATCTTTCTGTCCGTCTCCACTCGGCTAATGATAATGACAGTTGTGTGTGTGTGTGTGTGTGTGTGTGTACTGCCCCCCCCACCCCCCATGTGTAAATGTCTTTAGATTTGCCTGCATGATGTCCCAACACGTAGCCGAGGCACACAATCAACCATTTCCAGACCTGCAGCCCAAATGACAGATAGCTCATTAAACTCAGTGAATGTTGCTCTAATTTAGCAGGAAGCCAGATGAGACCCCCCCACACCCCCCCAGCTGTTTGTGACCTTCACTTTCCTGGAATGTTTGCAGGTACTGTAAGGTGCTAGCTTGTTTTCTTTCTGGTGACTGACTGATCAGCTAGGTCATCAGCTAGGTCATGACCTTCTCTAGGCTTGTGCAGGCCTTGTGTGGGCTTGTGCAGGCCTTGTGTGGGCTTCTGCAGGCCTTGTGTAGGCACGCATTCAATGACAATATTTAAGTAATTGCACTGACGTATTGATGCCCCATCAACTTTTGAAGTCGGCATGTTGGCAGAAACTGCCAGCACCTTCGATGTCGCCTCACTTGGGAATCGGACTGTAGCTGAACTCCCAAATGGGTCAAGACGGGTGCAATACCTCGTCCTGAATTCATTGTATGGGCGATACAAACGATAGAAATGAGCTAGAAAGATAGCAGATGGTATTTGAAACATTGTCTTTGTCCTCAGAGTTTACCACATTTGATTTAGATCCTCAGATCCTTTAGATCCTCAGATCCATTAGATCTTTAGATCTTTAGATCCTTAGATCCTCAGATCCTTTAAATCCTTAGATCCTTAGATCCTCAGATCCTCAGATCCTCAGATCCTTAGATCCTTTATATCTAGAATGCATGATAACCATGTTAAAATTGTAAAACTCATTTTGGTATGAAAGGATTTAAGACTGACAGCGTTTGCCTCGTTTCTGCAGAACACGGCCGTGACCATCCCGGTTGGTTTGGATTCCGGCTTGTAGGACTGAAATTGAGGTTGTAATAAATCCAATTAATGACAAACACGGGATTCCCTGAGGAGGGGTTCCAGTCACAGTGCAGAATCCTCCAGGGTACGGCGTGATAGTTACAACAATGAGGTTTACAGTAAGTCATGGAAGATGGCGACTGTCGGCAGGATGGAGATGGTGCAGCAAAAACATAAGCTCCGCCTGCCGGAAGTAAAAAGCTGAGAAATCCCGTCTGTGGTTCACGTGGACATTGACGCTAGGTGGGAGTTTTGGGGAGATGCAAGTCAAGCTCTGCCGGGGTTTGAAGCGAGAGAAGCCAGTGATACGGACGACATATTCCATCCTTTACCGAGCACTCGGCGTTTGGAGCTTGGTGACTACTGGCAGACCAACAGGAGAACACCTCAACCCAGCCTGGAATCATCTGCAGCAGGCAGACTGAAGGACGTATTTACACATCCAAGTTGGCTGATATTCAGGCAAACACGGCCAAAAGGTCTGAGAAAAAGTCTACTCCATAAACGCTAGTGGCCAAGACACGCATTACAGCAATTCAAGGACGTCAAGCACTTGTTTGGTCAATGTTCTGGACGTAGACAGGTGAAGACCTCAACCCATATTACAGCTGCAGGTTATTTTTTCCAAACAAAGGTCCATTTATTACATTTCTTTTCTTTCCATTTCCACAAAATCCACATCTGAAGAAGGCTGGATTCAAATCAATCAATCAGAGTGCCAAGGTCTTACACTTGCTTGCATCATCTCCGTCTCACCAGCCAACGTATTCCTGGAGCCACCAGAAGAAAAGGATCACTTTTTGTGTCAGGTAATTGCTGGCCTCACACTGTTGAAATCAATGACTGGACCTGCTTTCAATGGTCCTCGGAGCCACGTCAGGGCCTCCAGTGGACGCCAGCGTCGTCTGATATCCCAATGTCTTAATTATGCTTGAAGAACGGGGCAACGTCGCTCATATGCAATCTGTAAAATAAACCGATGCAAATGGGGACTTTGTTTAGGGTGTCAGCCTTCCTGGTTCGAACCAGCCGTCGTGACGCTTATCAAAAAGCGTAGTGGAGCTACGCCAATAGAGCCTCGCCAGCCGCAACGTGGGCCGCACCTACACAATCTCCACATGTGCCTTAGCAACATGAATTAGCCTGACTTGTGATTGACACTGCATTATTACCACGGGGTTAATATCCTGGTTGTAGCTAGCAACTCTCATGGAAGTCAGTATGACAGCCAAACCAGGAGAAACCAGGAGAAACCAGGAGAAACATCTCTCCGCATGATTGCACGCTACGCCGCCCACAGCACCAAGCTTTCTCCAGACTCGTTCCAGACTATTATTTCGGTATCATCGCTCGGGGCTTTGGCTCCGTCTCCATGTTTACTTCACAGGATGAGACGGCAACGCAGGAGGAAGTGGAAGATGCTCTGATGCATTGACTTTGAAGAAGCGTGACGCATCCAATTGATTGCAGTGATTGGGAGCTTATGTCAAAGATGGCGCTAAAACGCCGTAAAGGCAACATGACCAACTACTTCCTGTCATGTTTGTTTCTGGCTGTGCTTCCTTCAAATGCCGCATTCGGTCGTCACTTTGTGGTTTGAATTCCCAGGCAGGTAGAAAATGAATGAATATGTACAATGTATGTACACACGTGTACTCACGTACAGTATGTACATATTGGATGTATTGTTCCAACTAATCTCTCCCAACGATATGCATTTCCAGCGACCAAGTTGGGCTCTGATGGTAGATTACGTGAGCATGACAAGGATCCCATTAAAGTGCAGTAAAAGCCTATTTTCCGTGACACAAATCAAGGCGTTCCTATGCATGTTCCAAAACACGCATCCAGGCCGAGTTAGCATGACGGAGGAGGAAGAAATGTCTCAATCCATTTAGATGTCAAATGTAGTCAAATACAGTGAACATGGATACTGCATATGTGGTCTTCAGGCTGGAACATGTTCAATTCCAAACTCACACACCCTCACATATCAGCGGCTTAAACATGCTTAGCTGCGGGTTTGCTTTGTGTTGTGGAAAACAAGGGTTTGATACCGGATAATAGGATTAGCGTTATGTGCATTACAATGTATAATCTAATAAACATTACTACTCACGCAACCAATAGGAAAGTCCATGACCTCATGAACTCCATCACAGCTCAGTTCCATCCCTTAGCGCATATTAGCTTAACAGATCCAGTGGCATGTATGTCATTCCTTCCGTCTTTGGAGTTGCCAGCATTTTGATCTCAGAAACCCACCGGGACGCACACAGGTGGGTTGGTTGCTTCAACGGGTGGCCGCCATGAAGAGCAACCTACGGCATGCTTCAATAAAGACCTCCATGATGTCGGAATAGTCAATGTAGTCAGTGGAGAGAACGCTTTGCTCCCCTTGATGCGACCTGTGCCATCGCTCTACTTGCCGATTCCCAAGGAGACCATCATTAGCCGGAACAGAAATATGCACACATATTAATAATATCACACATCTGCCCAATGCAAAGCGTGAGAAGGATCAACAGCACAAGGATCGATACCCTCACCCAAGTGCGTATTCAGCTTGCTAACAAAAACATCTACATGGTATACATGGAGTATGGCCAACACGGGAAGATGACGGAGTATGGCCAACACGGGAAGATGACGGAGTATGGCCAACACGGGAAGATGACGGAGTATGGCCAACACGGGAAGATGACGGAGTATGGCCAACACGGGAAGATGACGGAGTATGGCCAACACGGGAAGATGACGGAGTATGGCCAACACGGGAAGATGACGGAGTATGGCCAACACGGGACGATGACGGAGTATGGCCAACACGGGAAGATGACGGAGTATGGCCAACACGGGAAGATGACGGGAAGGCAGGATGCGTTTGTGGCCGATATGAAGAGCCTTCTCCCAGGTCCCTCTAGTTGTAATATTTCATATGAATATAGCCATATTTGTTATTCTTCCACTAGCAGCCCTTCTACAGCAGCCATGAATGTTGCATTGTTAGCTAAAACACCGTCTGGTCGTTGGCAGTATTTCCAAGGTGAAAAGTAGTTTTAGAAGGACCAAATAAGACGGCAAGGCCAACACTACCGCTGAAAGGTGCCAGCATGGACATGGTAGAGCAGAGGAGCTTTGGAATGATATGCGTTCTACCACATTCATTCGAATCAAATTGTCAAGAAATGATGAATTTCTTAACCACAAGCACGGATCATACGTAATCTAGGCAATAATGTTTGGGCTGTGCCACTGACTTGAAGGCTGACCTTCCCGTTAGTCCTCCCCTCATCCAGCAGTGCAGACCTCAGGGCTGGAGACTAGACAAGAAGGCCGCAGGTCAACAAGAGTGGCGTACAGCAGGGAACGTGGACATGGTGCAGGCTACCAAAAGGCCATTTGTCGTTGTCAACATCCACCATATGTCCCATATGTGCACGTGCTTTTTCATTCATGTGCCGCTTCCTGACAACACTTTGACTGGCGACACATCGCTTGATTCCGACATATAATACACAAACATGTTTTGTCAATCATTTGATGCGATGCCTTCACCGTGTGAGCCACAAATCAAGCTAAACTCGAGGCCATTTAAAAGACCATCAGGTTTGGTTTCTGACCAGCATCCATGCGGGTCGCATGTGCTCCTTCCTCTAGAAGAAGAATTACGAGTATTCAAGTACGAGTACATTTCCCCAGGAATAAACACACGCCACACAGAGTTTAACGGCCATAATTAATCAGCTTAATCGAGAGTAACACGTGTTGATGCGGCGCGTGGGAAGCCTGGCAGGTAGCGTCAACACGCACTTGTATTATGCAAATACTCCCTCCAAGGCATGTTTACATTAAAAAGCATGCACGTATGGGAGCACACGCGTGTGCATGGGTGCACACCGCCATGCAGCGACCGTGTGTGTGTGTGTGTGTGTGCGACTTTAATGAAGAGCCTACACAAGCCTTGAAACGGCAGCTTGTCAGCTTTAACCTACTTTCACTAGTTTCCAAACTACAGGCATGACCTTCTGCACACGCCTGAACATGAGATAAAGTGCCTGGGTACATCAAAGCTTCCGCTGGTGTCGTTGTGAGCACGTGCAACGTATGCGCCATATCGTAAATGGGTCAGGCGTATTGTGTGGAAGTACCACAAGTACACGGATGCTTCCACGGTATGCCTTCGCATTTCAACGTATCAACGTGTTGGGTATTGGAAACGATGTACATCTTCACTTTCATCTGCTCCGGTGTGTTGAAGACGGAAGTAGCTTGAAGTTTTCCGAGCAGACGGACAACTACATGAGAGGAAAGTGGATCTGCAGGGACAAGACCAGCCCTCGACACCAGCGGAGCTGCAGGCTATGACTGCTTCCTGGCAAACCGGAGTGCAGAAACAGTGAAGTCATGGACGACGAAAAACTGGAAGAAATTGCAAATCAACTGACGTTTTGTCATAATTTGTTCCCGTGCAAACAGCGGCGGTTTGGCTTCCTCACTATCTCCACTTTCCTGCAGTGTGCGACAGTTTAAAGGCTTTTTGAAGAACATGGAACTGCTCCACAAAAACACTTGGCTGAGGATAAAATGTAAACATCTATGAATAATACATTAAAACACCAAGCATGTGCAGACCGTTGGTATTCTACATATTTGTTGACGGCCCGTTTCTGCTACGCCATGACGTCGCTAGGATGCGGGGGAGTCCGTCTCCTTCTCTGTAAGATAATAAGGAGAGGTCCGTGAAATTGTTCAATGCCCGTCAAACCACATGGAATATCAAAGAAAAAGTGGAACAAATACTATTTAAGTCACATGTAAACATTTCCCTTCACCACTTCGCCTTTCCGATTTCACTGCTTCCCTCTGTCACGCTTTATAACAATTTCATAAACTATGGCTGATTATTAGATTAGATATACTTCTATTCGTGCCTCACTGGGGGAATTTACATTGCACAGCAGCAAACACCACAGAAACCGTTAAACTGGAAAGAATCTAAAAAACCACCTAAATGTGATATATATGGCTAATATATATATGACAAATATATATATATATATATGACTAATATATGACCAGTATATACACTATGAGATCTTGCTAGGAAATTAAATGTCAAATATGAAGCATATTGCACTTTGAACTTGATACTGCAGTACTTTGAACTTGATACTGCAGTACTTTGAACTTGATACTGCAGTACTTTGAACTTGATACTGCAGTACTTTGAACTTGATACTGCAGTACTTTGAACTTGATACTGCAGTACTTTGAGCTTGATACTGCAGTACTTTGAGCTTGATACTGCAGAACTTTGAACTTGATACTGCAGTACTTAGAAGTGGCTGTGGAGAACGGTACGCTGTGGATGGCATAGTTTGCTAGTTTGCTTTCCATATCAGCCACCACTTTTAGGACGTGAAGGATGTGTACAATACAACTTGGACGATGCATTCAAAGTCATGAAAAGTGTGGGAGGGGAAACCAAGAGGACGATGAATGTCCACGGGGCGTGTTGGATCAGAGACGGAAAGGCTGAGACGCAGCGAGCGCCATCGGGTCCACGAGTGGAAGGAAGCTGTGGGGGGCCAATCACATTTCGGTATGCTTCACAGAGCCCAAGAACAGGTAGGCAGGGGAACGCCACACGCGCGCAGCGCCACGCCACGTACACACCACGCGCCACGCCACACGCACGCCACGTACACGCCCAGCTTGCAGACACATGGACATCACATCCTACTAAAAGGTCCTTGAGGTGCTAATAGTTCCTATCTGCTGTCAAAGACGTCCAGGCAATGGACGGACACGTGCACGTGCACGTGCACGCGCACGTCTTTTGATGAATCAGACATAATAAGGTTGTAACTTGAATTTAAGGCTGCGACCTAATTTGTGTTGGTAACGTGTGTAGATGCGTGTGTGCTGGCCCGTGTGCCGTGCTACGTACGGGACTAATGTGATAAATAATAACATGTCTGGTCAGTAGTTATGCTAATGTATTCATGAGCCACCGGCAGGCATCATGGTTGGGTTTGTTCATTCGCTTAGCCAGGGAGAGTGTGTGTGTGTGTGTGTGTGTGTGTGTGTGTGTGTGTGTGTGTACAAAAGGAGTTATTGTGGCAAATCCTGATGAGCTTGACTAGCACGCCGTGTCTCCTCATATGTGACTGAGTACAATATCATGCGTGTGTTATATGGCTGCATTGAGAAATTAGCATGGCGTTAGCGCAAAGGCATTGGTGATAACACGTTGTGTGTGTATGCTAATTTCTACTGTGGCCCTCGAACACGGGTTTAATCATGTAAATATTGGAATTTGTATGTAAATGTTCGCATGTGATGTAAACATGCAGCATATTCCGTGTTATTGCCCAGGGCTGATGACTTAATGGCTGTGGTTTACTGACAAAGTTTATCCACTGAGAGCAGTTTTATCAGAACCAAACATTGCTTTTTAACAAGACACCAACGCTGTCTCACAAAAATCCAATGAAACGCAGATTCAAGACCGACCGTCTACTGTGGTGCCTACTGGTCACCTGGCACCATCTACTGTGGTGCCTACTGGTCATCTCTCACCATCTACTGTGGTGCCTACTGGTCATCTCTCACCATCTACTGTGGTGCCTACTGGTCATCTCTCACCATCTACTGTGGTGCCTACTGGTCATCTCTCACCATCTACTGTGGTGCCTACTGGTCACCTGGCACCATCTACTGTGGTGCCTACTGGTCACCTGGCACCATCTACTGTGGTGCCTACTGGTCATCTAGAATTCAAGCATACAGAGTGTGACTTTCTCGAGGAGATGAATGAAGTATCTATCTAGTATCTATCCATCTATCAGTTCAGTAGAAGCCAAAGATTGTACTTTTCTACTGCGTACATGGCATCATGGCATATGTGAAAATGCTGCTTTAAATAATACCACAATAAAAAAGTGAAATAACAACCATTTCTAGGAATGATTCATTATTAAGAATAGGAATGAAACCGAATTCTAAATTCACACGACTCGGTTTACGATCGGCCATCCTTCAACAAGCTGAGCCGGATCGACTGAGCCGCGTGGCGCTACGCGTACGCACTTACCCAGGCGGAAGAAAAAGTAGTCCCCACCAAGGGAATAAGATCTAGACCAGATCTCAGTCATTGAGCTACTTTAGGCTGGGTCTGCTATCAGGGTACGGTACCGCCACTGATGCATCAAGGTAGCAATACTTTCATTTATCTGCAGATCACATGGCAAGCGGTCCACCAGTCCATGGGGACAAATGGGGACCATTCCAAGGATTGACTAAACCACAACAACAACTAGAGTAAGGATGCAAGTTGCGGTCTGGCATTGTTGGCAGGCTAGTCCATGGACTCGGGAGAGTAAGGGGCGAGAGAGAAGAGAGAAAGTAGATGGGCGTTCAAGCAGACACACAAACACGCCATTTCAGCAAGCGGAGAGTTTTGCCCCGAACCCTCACACGCGATGGGGGTCAGCGGGAATCAAAGAGCCGGTTCTCTCTGGCATGACAGATGCGAGGAGAGGCCATCTTGTCAGGCAGAAACACTCAACAGCTTCTTCAGCTGAAAACCTGAAGTGACATTTACTGGTGCTCGAGAGCGAGGCGGACATGACAGCACGGTCGCAAACGCGTAAACAAGCAAACGCAGAACGATACTGCCCTGCAGAAAGGACATCTTCAGGACTAGTATGGACGTTGTGGACGTTGTGGACGTTATGGATTTACTCATTTGGACTTTGATATCATGGCCGTGTGGGATAGGCTCCAGCACCCCCGCGACCCTCGTGAGGAGAAGCGGTAGAAAATGAATGAATGAATGAATGAATGACTTATGGCCATGTTGGGTGTGATAGAACGCATAAAACGCAGAAAATACGATTAGAAATCCTTTGCAGTCATTGGTCGAACAACGTCTCCATGTTAATTAGATGGCGTGGGTGGTAGAACGGCGTCTTATTTGCGGCGTACGGCCGAAGCAGCAACGACCATGAAAGCGAAGCATCGAAGGAGCACAGCTTAGCACTTAGCGCTTAGCACTTAGCACTTAGCGCTTAGCGGACGTGCTGAATAGACTATCAAGCGTTTCTCTGAGCAAGTGTCTGTCGGTATGAGCGTGTGCATGAGCTGTCGCCCCGGTGGCCTATTTGTGTCACCCACCACTAGGGGCTCGGGGCTCTGGCCGTGGGTGGCCCACAATGTGAGAAGTGGTCCCTGCAGGGGGTATGAAAAAAACAGATGATATGACAATAGAAAGCAGGAGGACAAACAAGTAATAATGGCCACACGAAGACTCGGAGAACCGCTGGGACCAAAGTCATTTCTCTGAAACACTTGAAGACGCCATGACATTTGGATTTATTTGGATTTATTCAATTATGTACAAAGTCACTTGAAAGGCCCGTCTACGTAAAAACACGCATGCATCGTAGATACACACCTCTTGTGTTTGTGCGTAGACGATGTGTTGTGCTAACGGTCCCACCCAAATCCCACCAGAACTCGACTCAGGACGCCAAGTGGGGAGTGAGCCGCTAATGGGGGTGTCTTACACCTTGGTGTGAAAAGATCCCAGCGGTCCCGTCAAGCCTTAGTAGACCCAACATCTGCCAGGTTGTTCCTATTCTGATTCATTGTATGAACGAACAAGCCTTTATTCCTGTCGCTTATGCAGACGTGTGTACATCAACACCACACGATGCAGGGAGACCGGGGGGGCAGGACAGGATGATTGGCCGATGAAGGGGGGGTAGGAAGGTAACAAGTAAAGAGTTTGGCTTCCCAAAACAATATGCCTTCAAAAGCATCATATATTGGCATCATAAAAAAAATTCAGCCCTCACAAATCGCTGGGTGTTATTTTCCCTGCCTTGGTATCCCTTGGGGTTCCCACCTATCCATTGTTGGCACGTTTGCTTCACCGCTTTCACAGTGTTTACTGCTGAGATAGTGAAAGTAAACATGTCTGACTACCAAACGACTTTGTCTTTAAGTCCATCACACTGCCTTGTCTTGGCAGTTTCCTGTCGCCGTACTCCTAACGTGTGGATCGTCAAATGTTTTGACAGATGAAGACGGCATCAGACATGAAACCTTCCGGCTTGGATGTTATTTATATCCTTGATGATCTGGAAGTGATTGACACAGATGTCTGGTTTTACCAAAGATATTGGCTGATGTGCGTTGTCATGTCAGTGGAATCTGCCCGGGGCCTTCAGAATCAGCAGTGCTGGCCCATGTCACTTAATCACTTTTAGCTACGGGAATTTTTGGATTGAGGCGGGGAAAGAGACAAACAGCAAAACCAAAGTGGGACAGTTGCATCATGTCTCAATTGAGGAAAACAAACATAGATACATTTCTGCATGTCAAATACGTTTCATGAAACAGCAAAGTGATTTTTGGTGGAGTGACGACCATCAGCACCTATCAATCATTCCGTGCAGACTGCAAAGGACTCCCTCTGTTGCTGGACGGCATCAAACCATGGAGAAAGAAAAGAAAAGAAAAGAAGACAACTGGGCTCAAAAGGTAAAAGAATAAAAGTTCCAGTTGAAGATGAAATTCCACCAGCGATGATGTGACATGAAGGGAGGAAGAACGCCACGGGATGTGTGGAGCAGCAGCCATGTTGGCAGAGAGGAACATGCCATCCTTGGGAGGTGAAAGGAGGAGTAGGTGTTAAAGAGTCCAAGGGAGGAAGGAGGAGACAAAATAGCAACCTTGCTGAACATAAACATATGCAACGATCATCCTGGATGTTCATGAGGAGACAAACTCAATCTGGCTCACGTTTCATCATCTTTTCATCTGACGTAATCATGTGGAAATTATTATTTTCATGCCATCTCTTCCACTCCTCCAAAAGCTTTCACCCGCCCGAGTACGTCAACAGGAGCGCTGGCAGTTATTGTTATATGGAATATATCTTATGGAAGTATTTACTAAGGAAGTAATTACTATGGAAGCATTTACTATGGAAGCATTTACTAAGGAAGTAATTACTATGGAAGTATTTACTATGGAAGTATTTACTATGGAAGTATTTACTATGGAAGTATTTACTAAGGAAGTATTTACTAAGGAAGTAATTACTATGGAAGTATTTACTAAGGAAGTAATTACTATGGAAGTATTTACTAAGGAAGTATTTACTAAGGAAGTAATTACTATGGAAGTAATTACTATGGAAGTATTTACTAAGGAAGTATTTACTATGGAAGTATTTACTATGGAAGTATTTACTATGGAAGTATTTACTAAGGAAGTATTTACTAAGGAAGTATTTACTAAGGAAGTATTTACTAAGGAAGTATTTACTAAGGAAGTATTTACTAAGGAAGTATTTACTAAGGAAGTATTTACTAAGGAAGTATTTACTAAGGAAGTATTTACTATGGAAGTATTTACTATGGAAGTATTTACTATGGAAGTATTTACTATGGAAGTATTTACTATGGAAGTATTTACTAAGGAAGTATTTACTATGGAAGTATTTACTATGGAAGTATTTACTATGGAAGTATTTACAGCAAGGTGACATCTAGCCTTTGGCATCCACGGGTTTTAGCTGGCCGTACGCAATCCATCCTACCCAGGAGGAAGTTGGACGTGGCGACTATGACCAGCAGAGCGAAACAGCATGAAAGCCACAAAATGGAAGACGCACATAAAAACACACCCGACACTGTGTTATGGGGGGGGGGGGGGATGTGAGTCAGACGATTGAGAGGAGTTCAACATTTTAACAGGCACAAACCCAGTCTTAGTACGTGTGTAGTACGTGTGTGTGTAGTACATGTGTGTGTAGTATGTGTGTGTGTAGTACATGTGTGTGTAGTATGTGTGTGTGTAGTACGTGTGTGTAGTACGTGTGTAGTACGTGTGTGTGTAGTACGTGTGTAGTACGTGTGTGTGTAGTACGTGTGTGTGTAGTACGTGTGTGTGTAGTACGTGTGTGTGTAGTACGTGTGTGTGTAGTACGTGTGTGTGTAGTACGTGTGTGTGTAGTACGTGTGTGTGTAGTACGTGTGTGTGTAGTACGTGTGTAGTACGTGTGTAGTACGTGTGTGTGTAGTACGTGTGTAGTACGTGTGTGTGTAGTACGTGTGTGTGTAGTACGTGTGTGTGTAGTACGTGTGTGTGTAGTACGTGTGTAGTACGTGTGTGTGTAGTACGTGTGTAGTACGTGTGTGTGTAGTACGTGTGTAGTACGTGTGTAGTACGTGTGTAGTACGTGTGTGTGTAGTACGTGTGTAGTATGTGTGTGTGTAGTACGTGTGTAGTATGTGTGTAGTACGTGTGTAGTACGTGTGTAGTACGTGTGTGTGTAGTACGTGTGTAGTATGTGTGTGTGTAGTACGTGTGTAGTATGTGTGTAGTACGTGTGTAGTACGTGTGTGTGTAGTACACGCTAAGCCTGACAGACAATGGCAAATTGAGTGTGCTGAAGACTAAATCTAAGTGTTGTGCTGCCACCTATTGACTGATTGTGCAACTGCACGCCCCTCCCCCAGGGGCGCCAGCACAGAGGGGGGCAAAGCAATTGAGCTGAAGAGAAGGGAAGCAGTTGGAGGAGACGTGAGGTGAGACACGAGCAAAGAGCATTTATGGGGACTTCAGGAAGTTCCTATGTAAGAGGGAAATGGTGGTCCCAAGAGATCATCCAAGCCGACAGAGGACGGAGCAGATGGTGTCCCCCCCACCCCCCCACCCGGTGACATAATAGCACCACGCCAGGTGTGGGCTTGGCGGCCTCAGTCTGGCAATGAGTGGAGTGGAGTGTAACGCGGGAGAGTGTGTGAGCGTGTTTGTCTCCATCCCTTGCTCTCTTTGTGTGTGTGTGTTGGGGGGGGGGGGGGGGGGGGGTCCTATTTACTGCACTCTGCTGCCAGCTTGGCACTTCATCACAGGGCGACACCGTGCACGCGCAAACCCCGCCCACTGCTGCCTTTTTGTCCAGCCTGCAGAGAGACTGAAAAGACGTCCAAAGAGGATCCAGACAGAAACAAATCCAGGATAACGTTACTTTGGCTGAACTTTGAAATGAAACTGTAAGGGGGGGGGGGGGGGGGGGGGGGGCGCCATGGTCCTCCGCTCACAATGAACTGATGCAATCTGACACCACACGGACACGCACAATCAGCGCCATGGTCATGCGTGGCGGCTGGTGCAGGTGGCGTCCAAGTCCAGCCTCAAGAGCGCCGGAGGTCAACGTCTTGGCTGTCCATCACGCTGAGGACACGTACGGATTCACGCAGCACTGCCAGGACGTTCTGAGGGAGTTATATAGCTATACTAACTCCTTATTTCGAAAATCACTAATACTTCAACTTAAACAGCTAAAGTAAGGCATAAAGCTAACAATAACAAACGAGCTAAAAATGTCATCCAATACTTCTCTACAAGACAGGGGATATATGACCTTGGGGAAGAAGTACATTTGAAACACTTCTATGCTAGGACTGCGTTATGCTAGCCATAGCATTTCAGTATGTGGAATCAAACTATGGAATGGATTGAGTAAGGAAATCAAACAATGCACAACGATGAGCCAATTCAAGAAACAATACAAGCAGTTGATGTTTGCTAAATCCAAGGATGAAGAGTCTTGGACCAGTCATGATGTGCTATATATATCACTATATTGATGGTTACTATGGTAACCATTATGGCATTGTAGGGTCATATCACAGAGTACTTTGGTATGTCAAAAACACAAATAAAAAATAGAAAAAAATGATCAGAAAGGCAGGAAACAAATGTAACAGTTACAGATTGTAAAGGGGGGGGGGGGTACAATAAGCTTTGCTTCTTCCTACTCCTTTTGGACATGTGGAACTGGGAATTGATTATGGGATGCACTCAGTTGTAACCTGATGCATGTTCAAATCAAATTGGGAGAGTTTTCTCTTATTTAAAGACTTAAAAGTGAAAGCACACATTGCTGCTGGGGGGTCCGTCACGGCCCAAAGCGGACATAAGCAGCGGGTGTGCAGTCAGCTCCACGCCACACGGCGCTCTACGCATCCACGAGTTACGTACACGCCACACTGGTGGCGCCCTACGCATCCACGAGTTGCGCACCACACTGGTGGCGCCCTACGCATCCACGAGTTGCGCACCATCCCTGGTCTCAGCCGTGAAAGTAGCCAAGGGCTACGGAGCAGCAAATGACCTGGAGTCCCTCGTCCACTCAGCTGCTCCAATCAGAGAGCCAGACGCAATGGAACCTTGGATGGGCTTTGCTAATGCACATGCTAATGCTCATGCTAATGCACATGCTAGTGCATGATTTGACATGGATGTCATGTTGGATGTATTGTCTGCCATCAACAGACGGCAGAGCTTTGGTCCGCAGGCAAATGCAGGAGTAGAAACCCAACACATGAAGCTAAAAACATTCAGCCAAAGTCCGAAATGTTGCCAGTGGTGGGATACGTATGACCTCTGCTTTGACCTTTGGAATTCAGTGGCTGGACAAGAGCCAGGCAATGAAAAACTGTTGCTGGAGCCTAAACTGTGTCTGAGTGCCAAAGAGCGTACACGGGGAGATGCTTCAGCTTGAAAATAACAACTTGTGAGTCGGGAAGAGGTTCCATCCAGAAATCCATTTTTCGCTCTTCCATGAGAGCTCCGGTCTGGGATAATGACCTTGGCTGGAATGTATTTAGCAAGCACAGCAGTTTAGACGGTGGTGACTCAACTGGAATCAATGCAGCTGTCGATGTTTCACGTCTGCACCGAGCTGTCACCTAGCCATCAACTGGAGGCAACCACACCGAGCCTTCGCATCCTGGAGGCATCTCGGCATGTGGCCATGCTTTTATTCCAATCGGAGAGATGAACCTGACCAATCTACACCTCCACAGCTCCGCTAGGCCATTGCAACGCCCGGTTGCTACTGACAGGGCGAATAACGGTTGTTTAGGTGTGTGATTCCTGCCGCCAACAAACAACCATGGAAGCGGTAGACTCGCCGACCCGTGGAGGATTGTTCCTGGCAAACTTTGGCAGTCTTGTCTGCGCGAGTGTCGCGTTCCAGCAGCAGCAAAGGTAAACAGGAGCTGACATCTGTCACAGATGTTGCAGCTCGCCGGTGAGCTTGCCCACATATCTGTCAAATGCCATCCAGCTGACGCCGGCTAAAGAAATGCTGTCACTCTTGCGTGTTTCAAATTCATCAGTCATGTGGAAGCGACATAAAAGGAAGCTTAACCATGGAAAACATGCCATCCATGCAGCCGTGGATATGTTCAATATGTCTCTTCTACTTTAAAGTAGTCAGGGTACAGCTCGTACGGCCATATTGCTTCACTATCCAGCGAAAATGACGCAACACGCAAGCGTTATCGTTGGAACTGATTGCAACAAGTGCGGACCAAGAGAAGCACGTCTTGCCTAGTCCAGCATGGTGGTGGTAGTGTCATGGTCTGGGGCTGCATGAGTGCTACTGATACTAGGGAAACATGAAGTCCAACATGCTAACATACTGGGAAGAAGAGCCTAATCGGCCGGCATGGCAGTTTTCCGACTCGGCAGTATCTCAATTCTCGTACATTTGTTTCCGTTTGACCTTTTGGCATAAACAACGAGGTACTACTGAAAGTAAAGGTGATGGAGTAGCAAAGTACTGGATGTAGTACATTATCATCAGAATTAAGGAAGAAGCAAAAAGAAAATGGAAAAGCCGGAAAAAAGCTGACAGGAAGACAAGGGAATAATGTTGGGCTACTTGGTCCTGACATTGGAGAACAAATTCCAAGTTGTTCTCCTTCATGTTAGGTTCTGCTGAGAACGCTGAATCCTTTGCGGGTGCTGGCCTGAACGCCAGGCGGTGTCATGACAGATGAATGCCATACTCTGACGTATGGTGTCATGGCGGAATGTTAGTGGTGTCAGGTTGTGTTGTCATCAGGATTTCCAACTGACAGTTTCAAACGGAAAGGTGACAGCCACTGGGGGGGACAGCTGAGGCCCCTCCCAATGAGGAGTTTTTCAAAGCGTGGTATACGGTAAGATGCATCACAAACAGCAACTGCTTGAATGAAAGAATGAAAGAATGGCTTCTAGTGCCCATGTGACCAAAACACGGCCATCTTGCATTGAAAGGCCTAAAAAAGTCAGCATTCGTGCTGTTCCAAATGCCGTATTCGGGTTCGGGTTCGGGTTCGAGTTCGGCTCCACCCCTATAGCATATGCTAGCTCCTTGGAGCGCAAAACCATACATGTCAAACCGCAATCCACACCCGAAAATCGGTGGATTCTATTTGCCACCAAATAACAAATCAAAGTGGCCAATCGGATTGGGCGGTTCCATTGGGGTCAGGTTAAAAAGGTACATCGCTAACTGAGTGGGATCAGGGGGGCCGTGTGGTGGTGATTTCATGAACAAAAGAGGGAAATGGTGACTGATGGTTAAAGGGCGTGGCCACCAACTCCGCCCTGTGTGTGTGTGTGTGTGTGTGTGTGTGTGTGTGTGTGTGTGTGTTGACCCAGTCACACCAGTGAAGCTTCCCGGGGTAGCAACATGTTTAGTGTTAGCTCCAACGACTGGTTCATACTTCTTATCAGGACATACGGGATCTCATGTTGTGGACCAAAACATCTCTCTAAAAAAGGGATTTTGCCTGCCCCCCACCTCTGGTTTGAAGTGGGGCACCAGCCCTCGGGTTCCTCTGGCTGTGTTTTGAAAACAACAACTGTCACTGACTATCACGTTTCCTGTTTCATAACGGATCACGTAAGCACGTTACATCTGACCTCCAAGCTGAATTTCCTGCTTCGACTTCACCATCCTGGTGTGAAAGGTGCGGATTGAGTCGGAATTGCCACGGTGGGTCTCACCGACACAGGAAAACCTTGGAACACGAGCCCTCGCTTTCACATGAATTTGGATGACGTGAGCTCATTCCAACCCTCCATCCTTTTTCTGTAGCGCTTATCCTTCATCCTTTGTTCCCACACTTGCAGGTCCAGCGGTCTGGGATCGGGGCGTTATAGCCGCTACCCGACGGATGATGACATCACGAAACTCAGAAAGAGTCAGCTCACCCTGCCAAGTGCTCGCCCCTCCAAATGCCGCCCCAATCTAGAGTTTTTAAAGCGGTTTTTGTGGCGTGTTTTGGAGTGTGAAAAGCCTATACCACTCTCACAAAGACAGGAAGTCCAACACACGGCAGGAAGCTTGTTCTGGCGGATGGGATCGGCATTATGACGCAAGTATCGGCCGATACCGATGGCCGCTGCCCTGATGAAAATGTATAAATACGGCTTCGGTGTTGGAAGTGAATGCACCTTCAGGACCCTTGGCATAAGAACAGCAACTTATGACAGTCTTACCACATCCCAGAAGCCCGATGCCCCGATGTCTTTAAACTGCTCCCAAAGTGTAAAGGGCATCTTCAACCCGCCATGGATTCTATCCTACAGGAGCACACCAACAGCTGGTGAGTTCGCCCTTCAATGCTCGCCCTCGGGCACCGCCGGAGGATGCATGCAGCTGCTTTAAAGAGTTCTGGTAGCTCTGAAACTAAACCAGAACACATCATAAGGTCTCGGGTTCAAATCCAAGCTGCAGCCATTCTGGGCTGTTTGCATGGTCTGCTTTCGCTGGCGTGGGCTTCCCTCCCACGGTCCAAACCCGTGGACGCTAGGTCAACTCCTGACTCAAAGTGCCCGTAGGTGAGAGCATGAGTGGGAGCATTTGGCTCCGTGTGTCAGCCCTGTGATTGACGGGGCATCAAGAATCCCACCCTACAGCATCCGGGGTAGTCACAGGATGAGCAGAAGGTGAGGGAGGGAGAGATGGATAGTTGACATGCCTGTCAATCAATCTATATATAGATATATAAATATATATAAATATATATATGCAAACAACCTTATGTTTTACACACCGTGATCGTGCAGAAGTCGTTAGAACAGCAAGTCCATCATGGCCGTTTCAGTCACTGGATATTGTCATTTTGATAAGACGCACAACGGGATTGCAGTTGGTAGCTGATGCCCTTGACTGACCCCCCCGGGGGTCTTATTGAGCCATGGCCTGCTGTGCAGTAGTAGAGGTGGGAGTCTACTCTTAAGGAACAGATGTTGGGGCACAACAGCTGCTCATCTGGCATCAAACCACGCCAAGTGGATGGGCACGCAACTCAACACAAACATCAACATGATGAACCTTTTCCCGCCACACGCACACGCTAACAGACATTTGCAATGAACATTAAAGCGTATTCAACATGCGGCGTTGTTGGCAAAACAAGGACCTCACCTTGGAAAGACTGCCGGGCTCGCTCCACCAGCTCATCCGTGGAATAGCTGGCCAGGTCTCCTCTGGCATGCTTCGTCTTGCAGTAGGTGCACGCATTCAGACACCTGGACAGGAGAGGGGTCATTTCAACTTTAAAATCATATTCAAATCATATTTATCCTTCACATTTATGCCTCAACTATACTTCATTAAAGTCATATTTTAGGGATATTCTAAGCATGCGTGTCAGCCATGACACCACTGACATTCCATCACACTGCATCTAACCAGCCACAGCATGTCTGACATGGTAGGGTGGAGAAAAGGTACCCTCCCATTCCGTGTGGAAGTGGTCCATTTTTCATTGTGTTATTTGACCTTCGACCTCACCCCATTCTATTTAAAAGCCTTTCTTAAGTTCAAAACAAATACATTGGAGGCTAACTAGCTAGCTCACTAGCATGGCATGCTTAAGTCCAAGGCCATCTCTTAGAAATGTGGTGCGAACAAAGGATAGGAAAGTAAAGGTGACAATTTGGGTCTCTAATAATGGTAAAAATAGATATTTAGGAAGTTAAAACACGTAAATGTGGAATGTAAACACATTGAATTTGGTTCTACTGTATTTCACAATTTACAAAAATGTTTGCCTTTTTACTTGTTTCCTTGTTACCTTGCGTATACAATCCATTTTCAGGTTATATACCATTATGATCCATATCCCTATTAAGTTCCAGAAGAAGAAAACCAAAGAAAACCAAAGTTCCAAACTCCATTTAAATGCAACTTTTCTAATGTTGTGTTTGAAACCAAGAAACATTGAGATTAGCACATCAGCGCTCCACTAATCCATTGGAAACACAAACGATATGCATGGATCATGTGACCCCAAATATAGGACTTTTAATCCGTCCATCCCTGCCTCTCTCTCTGCCTCGCTCGTCCCAGTTGAGGGCGCTGGAGTTGGCAGCTAGGTCACCAAACCTCGCTGTGGAGAAAACAGAGACAGATGGGGCCCCGCAAACACACAAACACAGGCGCACACGCATGTGCACATACACACACACACCAGAGCCACCACCAGGGGGTCCATCCATCTTAATGTGATCAGGCCCAGCTGAGTGGATCACACCAACATTAATCCCAAGAGACAGTCGGTGGTCTACTTGGCTTTGTGTGTGTGTGTGTGTGTGTGTGTGTGCACATCAATTATGCGTGCGTGCACGTGACTTGGTCAGCGTGCTGCTGCTGAACGTTTGTCCAATACCACGACAATGCATTAGCAGGTTCGACGTCCCCATCAACCTAAACGGAGTACGACAACTGGTCAGCGTTCCTGACACAAACAGGATGGGACGGAGGGGGCGTGTCCAGGATGGGACGGAGGGGGCGTGTCCCACTGGCATTCACGGAGCGTTGACTTTGGGAAAAGCAACCGAGTTTGCCTCCTTATCAGTCGTCTTTCCTCCTTCCTCACATCTCCTCCTGCTCTTTCATACCGCTAATTAAAGCACCACGACTGTGTGGTTCATCAACGGTTTACAATCAGGGGCGACCTCCCTCGTGTGGCGGGACCGCCGTGTGTGTGTGTGTGTGTGTGTGTGTGTGTGTGTGTGTCTGTTAGAGGCACTATTGTGTTCCAGTCTTGAAAAGAAAGCCCTGCGGTTTCTCTATACGTTTGTAAACCTCCCTTGACACACACACACACACACACACACACTCACACACACACACACACACACACACACACACACACTCACACACACACACACTCACACACTCACACACACACCATAACAAGTAGTTTCCTGTAGAGTTCCCCTGTTCATAATCTTAATCTCCACACTTGGAGATCGTTGAGCAGGAAAAGGTTCTCTCAATGATAAGCACTTAGGGTTTACACGCTAATTATAATTAGCTAAATATATAATTACTGCTCCATACATAAACAGACCGGGCGTGTGTGTGTGTGTGTGTGTGTGTGTGTGTGTGTGTGTGTGTGCGTGTGTGTGTGTGTGTTGTGCTGGCATTGTGCACAGTGCATGCGTGTGTGAGCACAACCTGATGTCCACGTCCCATCCACACCGGGATTGGACTCTATAGTTCCCCACGAGGTGATGGGTGACATCGGACGAGAAAAGTTCAAACGCTGCCTGATGAGGGAGAACCCACATCATCATCATCATCATCATCATCATCATCGTCAGACATAACCGGCATTCAGGCTTTGCTTGGCTTTAGTGGATGACTTGGGAAACGGAAAACCAGGTCCCTGCAGTCCAAACCATCACAGCATCTCCACGGACTCCCGGGCAGTCCTGAAATGAACCCGGGAAGACCACCTCCAAAGACGCCAAAGCCAACTGGGCCGCTGAATGGCGAGCACGCTGGTCAGATCCACACCAGTTCACCACTTCTTCCCTTCCACCAGGAACGTTTGGAATGGCATGCTTGACAGGGAAAATGAAAAAGGGTGTATGCAAATGGTCCGTTGTGTCAACGTGCGTCTGCAGCGTCTGCAGCGTGTGCTTTCGGAGTCACGCGGGCGTTAATTGGGTTACTGGGGGCTTCTGTAGCGTCATGTCTTGTAATGACATCCAATCTGTGTCCAAGGAGACACATCAATCTTCTGGATTTACCGCAGGGAGCACGGCCTCTCCTGGTGAGTCAGGCAGAGCAATGGTGTGTATGGGAGTTCAACTCGCGCCTCTGTGTCTTAAACAGCGGGAAAGAGGGAAATGGAATAATATGTTCAGACCAGTGGAGCTGAAAACGACCCCCACATCAGCTTGATAAACATCAGCAAGGCCGTGGGGTGCAGCGCTGGTGGAGGTGAAGGTGTGGCAGCTTCTGCCTTCGTGCTTGGTTTTTGGAGGGAAAATAAATAAATAACTCGTATTTATTGTTCATAAATAATACAGAGCTATTTGGGGATCTGTGTGTTGAGGTGCCAGACTGCCAGATGAGATGACGTCTAGCTTAGCAACATTTGAACAGGCTGTCCTCCTCCTCTTCTTCTTTACCGCTGGGAATGCAAATGGCCATCAGCTGGACTAGGTGGACCAGTACATGTTCTGTTGGACTGTTCGTTACAGATCCAAGAAGAAAGGACTCTAGCGAGAGTGATGCAACAGTAGTTTGGAGTTGAGGGAGTCGTAGCGAGCATTGATTACATCAATCAACTCTGGCGCTTTCCCAACTTCTCCCCAAGCTTCCAAAGCTTCCCCTCACTTCGTCTCTTCTCCGCTTCATTCTACTGAATACTCATCATCATTCCGGGCCAACATCTGAGGAACCCTTGGTAGGTCAGGTGAAAATGGCCAAGAGTTTGTCAAGCTGTCTTTGTTGGGAGGTGATAGTTTACACCCAGCAGTCGGCTGGCCACCAGTCCGGCAATCTTCAAGTCAACTTGATGAAGATTTCCAGTACCTGCACTGGCCCCACAGCCCCCACGCGGTGGAACCACCACCAAATGTTACTGTGGGTAGCAAGTGTTTGTCTTGGAATGCTGTGTTCTTCATCTGCCATGCATACGCCCGCCCCCCCGCTATGTCCGAATAACTCCATTTGACTTCCTGTCCACAGCACCTTACCCCAAATTGAAGCCGTTTGTGGCATGTGAGCAGAAAGGCTTCTTCGTCTTCCAGAATAGCTGAATAGTTGGAGGATGCACTCTGACACCATCTCCACCAAGATCTTGTTGGAGGTCTTTGGAGCTGGTCTGTGGGTTGACTTTGACTCTTCTCACTTGCACTGTGCTCCATTTTAGGAGGTTAGTTTGGAATTGGATGTTGTCCCCCCCCCCTTCATCGCCCAATGGTCCTGTCCTGTCAGCCCTTGTCCTTGCATGGTATGGCGCATACGTATGGACGGATGATTTGCTTCTGTAGAGGTGAGAGGAACAAAGGCCATCTCACCACCCTTAGCCTCTGCTTAGCTGAGATTTGTCTTGGTCCGCCACTCCAGGCCTCAACTAGAACTGTGCCTTCCATTTTCTCATTACGTTTACGTTATTTATATTTTCTCTATTTTGGTATGCTGATGTTTGTATCGCCCTAGAACATGATCTTGCATGTGCCTTGAAAGATCAGTGCTGTGAAATGGTCGTACTGGAGGCCACTTTGGGAAAATGTCTGGTATTGAAGGAGTTCATCTTGAGGAGTCCAGCTGTGCTCGTAACTCATGTTTACTGCTAGCCGTGCCTGCTAGCCTGCCCTCATCCTCACATACTGTAGCTGTTGCTCCTCCATGACAGGGGTGTCAAACTCCTTTCATTCAGGGCCACATGACGTTATGGCGGCCCTCGGAGGGCCCTTCGAAGCGCCAATACATGTGAACACAAGCTCATGTTTGCCTGCCGTAACTGAGAACAGGACTAAAATGCTAAGGAAATACAGCAATGTCCAACATATCCTATTGACCTCAAGGTCAAAGTTGCATTGTTTCAGCTTCTTATGTTTGAGGTCATAACTCCAATGTTGACAAGCAGGACGTTTGGGCGGTGGCTTCACGGGGAAGTTCTGCCTCAAAGGGCTGTTTGGTTTTCTTCGGCATCTCCTTGTCTTCACCCTAAACCTTCGTGATGGGGTTAAATAAAAGCTGGTGCAGGCTCATTTTTTATTGTCCGCTTCTTTAAATGAAGGTTAAAACCTCGTGTGTCCAATGTCGTTCATGGTCTGGTCTCGTGTGTCCCGTTCGTCAGACGTTGTTCAGGCGTACTTCAAAGTTACCGATGCTGTTCTGTCTCCCGTCCACGGGAAAAATGTTAATGACGTCATGTGGCGCCGTCTGGTGTAAACCTTAGACGGAGGCATACATCTTCTGTTGTGATAAAACGTTACTTAAAATATTGCAGTGATTTTAATAAAAGGTTACATTTTTAAGCAGGACAGAAATGTGGACCCTTGCCATTAATGTCCTCACGACAAGATTCTATCCTCCACCCGTTTATTCTTGCTGTTACCCACCTGCCTACCTGTGTGCCTGGAGGACGCAAATGATGGGGCAAGTTATTGGTTGGGGGGTCGGGGGGGGGCAGAGGATTATCAAAACCTGCCTGCAATAAGTAAGAGACAGACCAGGAGAACAGGAAGGGCACATAATGAAATGAAATGAGCTGCGACTGTGGAACAAATGGCTTTTTTTAATGCCTGGAGTTCAATGGCAAGGCTTCACACAAACAGCAACACACACACACACACACACACACGCACACACACACACACACACACACACACACACACACACACACACACACACACACACACACACATTTAACGGCCCATTCTGACTGAGTGGCTGTAAATTCCTGGTTTATGATGCTAAAGCATCCCGATTGAGCGTGCTCACAAAGGGCTTTTGTTGCTGCTGACGGCACACATCCACACGTAGAGTAGAGATAAACACGGGAGGAGGGACCCTTAAAGGGCCCCGGGGCCAAAGCTAAGCACCAACTTCACTAATAGCGTCAAGTGTTCTAAAAGCGGGACACAAACCAGAGCATCAGCAGGACCGAGTGCAGCCTTTGGACCCAGTCTGAGGCTATCTGAGCCATGAACTCTGACCTCTGGCTGATCTGGAACAACATAGCACCGGCTACCAGAACACGATCCAATTTGAGAGCACGTGTCGTTGCAGCTGGGAGAACGTGCCGCTAAGGCTTGGTCAACATAGAGGTCAGATACACGTGACGTCATTGAATCCATCACTGTGGTTCTACAGCGCTTTAAAGGGGGCCCATCATAGCATTTTCAACCCTGGGTATCGCGTTGTGGACTCCTATAGAGCAGCTACACCCAATAACCACCACATAAAGCTTGCTAATAGCCGTTTCCCACCACACCTTGCTGTAGAAAATGCTAAAGCTACTTAGCACTGAGAGACGTCTTGAGGTAACCTCTATTTTTGAGAAACTTGACTGTCCTGTCTCTCCTTCCGGATAGGATTCGGAATCCAACACATATGGCTGGATGTTAAAAGGCCACACTATAAAACGATACATTGCGTTTATTATCAACTCCTATACCATTCGCAGGTCGTGGTGAGAGTGACCAACCACGGTGGAGTGGGCGTGACTGGGGGCAGGCTGTGGGTGGAATAAATGAAGACCATTTTCGCGGACAGCACGGACTCCAAAGGAAAAGAGCTGCGGATTGTGGAAGATCTAGAAAGCTTTGCTGGTTGAGGCGTGTCGCTGCTTTATAGGCGTCCACGACTCCATACAAAGGGCCCCAAAAGGAGCATGTGAGGGCCCCAAAAGGAGCATGTTAGGGCCCCAAAAGGAGCATGTGAGGGCCCCAAAAGGAGCATGTGAGGGCCCCAAAAGGAGCATGTGAGGGCCCCAAAAGGAGCATGTTAGGGCCCCAAAAGGAGCATGTTAGGGCCCCTTTCATCATTACTAGTTGATCCTGCTTGTCAAAGGATGCATGTCTGGTGACGCTGATTCGTATTTAGCACACTTACAATATTAACGTAACATAACGTAACATAACGTAACATAACGTACATAACGTAACGTAACAATATTAGAAGCAAAATAAAGACATTTTATTTCATGAGTTGTGTTTTTAAACCAAAAGGCTGCCATTTGCCTCGAGCAAAGAGGACCAGATGAAAGCCGCCATTGTTCCTTTAGTATGCTACCAGAGGGCATCTGACTGCAAGCTGGACTATATTGATTTTTTTTTCTCCCTCTGGTGCGGATAAAACTAATTTAGTCGAGGGGGAAGCTAATCTAATTTGAATTTAATAGGTGCAAATGAAATGAATATGCAACCTAATGAAACTTATATTGTGAATCAATCTGAACACAAAATGGCATTTCCAATAAATTGTCCCATGTGGAAAATCTATGCCACTGTTGTCAGGATTGGTGCCCAAAAAGTAAAGGTGACAAAAACCAGACGCTTCGTCAGTTAGAGACGGATTTAAAACACAATCTTTGGAAATTAGTGTCCGTTATTGTACATTTAGCGACATTTAACGTCCGTCTACCCTAACCATCAATCAATGGCGGGTGTCAGGAAGATGTCAGTCAACTGCAGCCGCTGTTGGCCGGGAAGACGGCAGGGAAGGCCTGGGCCTGCACGAAGCCCTTTTAAGGAGCCGCTGACATTACGGGTTGGTAGATCTGTAGACAATATGAAATGAGTCCATAAAATGTGTCTGCATGGGTTTGTACGGGCGCGTATATCATAAATATATGATATATCACCTATTCATAAAAAGGTGAGTTCATTTATACTTTTGATACTTCACGAGCATTGCAGTAAGAGCTTTTTCAAGTCCATACTCGGGATAAAAACTCCACTGATATCAGGATGTACTGTAGTATATTTACACTTTACACGCGTTTGTGTTTATATTGAAAACTAAGCCGCTAACGGACGGCAGCGAAAGATAGAACAGCATGGCAGCACCCTGCATACCGCCATGATGGTACTTCCTGGTGTCTTACCCTGTATTGATGGATATGATCTCAATCAGGGGGTTTTTCCTTATCTTGGGCAGATCCAGTCTGGCTCCTCCCAGCCTGCGGCCTCCATCTTTCTTCTGGCCCAAAAGACGAACCGAGTGACCTGAGTTGAATACAAACAAAGTGGTGCTTTCAGTACTATGGCATGCTGGCTGGATCTCTCTGCAAGCATTTAATTGTCCAAGAAGTTGCTGTAAGACGACTTAAGACCCAAGAGGGAGGTGGGGGCTCTTGCTGACCTCTTCCTACTTAAGATCAACTGTGGCACACGTCCAATGCTGTTGCTGAAGTTCACACAGATTGTATGGTTTTTAAGTAGCCATATTAACAGTGGCGGACATTTACAGGCCTTCTAGAAAAGTCAAAGAATAAGGAAAAACGTTTTCCATGGACCAAGTTAGGATATTGATTTCTGACGAGAGAATGAAATTGTTATGTTTTACCACGATTATCCATGACTAGATGGTCTGTAAACAACTGCAGACTCCAAAGCTCTACACTACAGATGATAATCTGGAACAGTTTGGAATCAAACATCAACAACGACGACGGACTAGCAACCCCGTGTCCGTGTCTTGTGCGCGTTGAGATAGGATGCCCTCTTCATGTGATGATGCATTCAAGTGCTCTGGTAACCCTGATTAAGCACAGGCTTTCAGGATGGGAAAATGCTGACGCAAGATGGCCCTGATCTGATGGGTTAGGCCCCGTGGGAGGGCGAGCCCCGTGGGAGGGTGAGCCCCATGGGAGGGCGGGCCCCGGGCAGAAAGCTTGGCTATCATTGGTAGATGAACATGACCATGTGCCCTCGAGCAGGACAAGAGCCAATCAGTGAGGCGTGACTGGTCGTGATAGGAAATGAAACAAACCCCCCTCCTGGAGAGAAGCCAGGCCCGGGTGGCTATCTGGTACCAGGATATGGGTTTAGACGGAAGGACCGGGTGGCTATCTGGTACCAGGATATGGGTTTAGACGGAAGGACCGGGTGGCTATCTGGTACCAGGATATGGGTTTAGACGGAGGCAGCTTCTTCCATCATTTGTGTTTCTGCCATTGTTTCCATCCATCCCCCCGCCCACCGAGGCATGATCACCACAAGTTTCTCCGATGTAAAGGTGGCCGATGAAGAGAAGAGGAGTGGTTTCATGTTTATCGTCCATCTTGTCAATATAATGGCTAACAGTTTGATAACAGTCGTATTATTGTAGCAATCCCAGCTAGCTCACCTGATGGGATGGAGCACACCAACATTGAAAGCCATTCCAGTAGAAGCCCAAGAAAAGCTTTGGGGTATTGTCACGCCCAGATAGGAGGTCACGGAGCATCAGAAGATAAGGTTTACCAAAGCACGCTGGATTGTGATTTTAAACGTGTCAACTTCCGTTCTCTTTCTTTGCCGTGTCTTTAAGATGAAGCTAATCTTATTTTAGCATGGGACACCAGAAGTGTTTGTCCTGCTGAAATAAGGATCATGGGGTCATATTGATGCTATGCAGCCTCTGATCTCCAGCTACTGGATGCATTAGCCTGTCCACCTCGGGTGGTGCCCACCCCCCACACCCACTAGATCCAAAGTGGGCGACGGCCGACAGAATAACAGGTGGAATGGCATCAGTATCTGGGAGCTTAGCAACGGACACCCCCTTAAGGTGTCATTCAATCTGACGTGGACTTCTGGATCAGCTCAAGGGTTTGTGGTCGTCCGAAGCTATTGCTAGCAAGGAAATATCGCTGGGCATCACCTCAAGTATGCACAAACACCAGATGGCAGTTATGAGGATATGAGGGCTAATTTGGTTTGAACCAATACGGAGAGCAGACCGACTGAGAGGACGAAGGCGGTGGGCACAATGACCGCCGATCCGGCAGCACGTGTGAGAACGTTAAAGTAGAGCCTGCATGCTCAGCAACTCCAGATAACGGACGTCGTTTACAACAGGTAGTAACATCAGCTTCACGCTCCAAGGATTCCGTCAAAGTAAACACTTTTCCAGTGCTGAGGCATCCTGATAGAATGGCGGCCATATTCATTTTGGACTAAGAGCCAAAGTGAAAAGGGAGCCCAGATCGTAAAAGCTTGCCAATCCCTTGTTCACATGGAAAAACAGCCGTGGGCCAAAGAACAATGACTAGCCATTGACTGGGGTACGCATTTTAGTCACCCTTACAAAAGGCACCCCCCCCCCCAGTTTAAGGCTCTCCTGGCCTCTGAGCTCTCCATTATACGAGGTCATCAGGAACAGTAATGATACTGGGAACCGCTTTCTCCAGGGAGGGAAGAGATGGGAAAGCTGAGGAAAGAGTCGGGATAGGAGAGGCAGGAAGAAGAATACAATAAAGGAAGAGAAAGACCAAAGATGTGGCAGGATGGATGATGAAGACTGGAGGAGAGAAACTGGTCATCAAAGGCACGAACCCGCAGCCAGACACAATTTACTCCATCCTCCCAAAAAAGCAGATGTTCCTAATTAGGGAGCTTCCGGTCTAAATAGCCACACACACAAACATCTGCTTTCTACTTTGGTTTTTGGTGACAAGAGCTGGCTGGGACCGCTTCCGTGGACGCTTGGTTAGGCAGCCAGCACCGTGGTGACCACATAGCTTCACATGATGATCTACTGGCGGCCATGCGAGTCCACGCCTTAAACAGAAAGGGTATCGCCCAAAATAACACCGGTGGGTGGAATGGTATCACATAATCACGCTACATGCCATAATAACCATTCTGTTCCATTCTAAGGGCAATGTTAATAATGTATGTAATAATCATTCATAAATAGTCTTTGCATCCATATTTCCATCCATCCATAGTTCCATCCATCCATATTTCCATCCATCCATAGTTCCATCCATCCATATTTCCATCCATCCATATTTCCATCCATCCATATTTCCATCCATCCATGCCAATTAACCTGACTAGGGTGGGAAATCTGAGATCACATGAAGAGCACACGGCCCCCTTTCGGTGTTTTAGGGTTTCTTTTTGGGCGATAGTGAAGAGTGAGAACTACTGCATGATTTCATTGTTAGCTGAAGTGCAGCATGAATAGTTTTAGCTTGTAGTCCCGTGGCCTAGCTTTTCCCTGGCTCAAACGAGGCTGCCCCCTTTTGTAGAAGTCCATTAAAGTAGTGTTCAAAAACAAGAAGCTAACAGCGGAAAAGGCTCTCCCGATTCTCCTTGGCACCGTCGCTAGCCATGACTGCGCTAGTGCCGTGGAGTATTGAGAAGCAAAGCAAGCACCCAATGTGGAGCTGTAGCGTGGACCGAGGCCAGGGGTCCATACCCAAATACGTACGCCACACCCCTTCAAATGGCTGTGATGACCAAAGTGACATGAACATTTTTTTGGACAAAATCATTTGTCCAAAATCAACAATCACATTCAAAACCAGAAATCCTCCATCAAGTGACCAGACCCGACCAGAAGACACGCTGTATTTGTAAAGTCTGGTGTGTGTGTTCAAATACCTTTAACAGCCTCGTCCACAACCTCCACCACTCGATCAATTTGCTGAACCTGAAACACACAAAAGCACACAACGCTTTATCCAGGCACAGGTCCACAGGTGGACAGGTCCACAGGTGGACAGGTCCACAGGTGGACAGGTCCACAGGTGGACAGGTCCACAGGTGGACAGGTCCACAGGTGGACAGGTCCACAGGTGGACAGGTCCACAGGTGGACAGGTCCACAGGTGGACAGGTGGACAGGTCCACAGGTGGACCATGTCTCTTGTTTACAGCATTTGTCGACCCCCTGTAATTGTCCAATCCCAAGCCAGCGTCGCTTCTAGCGGCGTGTGATGCATCTGAGATTCAGGAAGTGACATGTCGAGCTGAGAGACGTGAAGCGGCGTGGGCTGGCGTGACGTGGTGTACCTCGCAGTTACAGCGTCATTCATTCCACAGCAACGCCGCCGCCATCACGCGGCCCACGTGAACAGGAAGGAAGGAATGAGTGGCGCTTTAAGCCCCCCCACCGTGCCGTTAAAAGAAACCAGTGCTAATTTGAATGCCATTTCCATACAGCGCCAACTGTCACTGGCGTTGTGGGTTTGATGGGGGGGGGGCACATAAAGAGTGTGAGGGCACTGGGACGCCCGTCTGGGATTGTTGCCACATGCGCCCCTTCACGTGTCTTTCTATGCGTCGTCTGTATGGATGCTAACTCCAATCTATCCAGGACAAAAGAACTTCCCAGCTGTTCCTGCCTCGGCCTAAAGGGGGCTTGTTTATCCCAATGTAATTATATTCCATATACATGCCACTGGAATGTGATTGGAATGGAATTATGTTACATGGTGACTTCAAGGGAATTGCATTATTCATGGCCATGGATATTTTATGCAATATTTCAGACGCTGCCAAACAGTACTGTACTGTGTATTGAAACGTCAAATAATCAACAAGGCTTCTGTTTTCCAGGGTGTGGCCCTCGCTGGAAAAGACACGGACACTGTGCTGATGGTTTCCTTGGGAGGTTTATCGATTGACTGAACAGCAGGTGGGCCAGACTCGGCACGGCTCGGCATGGCGGTAGACAGGCGACTGGCAGGTCAAAGTGTGTGCGTGTATATAACGATAATATATAAAAATAGTTTCTTCTGTTATTTCCATAGTGCAACGCGGGTAGCTAGACATGACGTAGCACATACCCCAATGATGCTGAGCCCTTTCAGGTAGTCCATTCGAGGCTGGGCTTGGGGAACACAACCGGCTACCACCACCTTTTTCTGTTGCTCCTGGGCTTTTCTGCAACAAAAAAGTCAAACAATAAATAAATTGCACTTCTGCAACTTAGCATTGTGCAACCAATGCTACATTAGCAATGTGGTCTCTTCAGAAAACCTACAGTATTGGGAAGATGAATGGAAGGTCCTTAATGTCCTGATATGCATTTATATATGATACTAACTATATTCCGTTCATTTATGAAATCAACAAACTACAAACATAAAATGTACAGAACAACAGAAATGTCTTTCATGACATCAATACATGTACTTTACATGGAATTGCATCTATGAACATCCAATGGGGTTTAAGAACAAACAAGAGTGTGGTTTGTATTTCTGAGTGCTGGACTGCTGGTAAAAACGTCGTCACATCCTCGCATTCATGAGCTTTTCACTGAAGACTACATTGGACGCTTCACAAATCTGCTCCAATGTGGTTTACTTTTCACTCTGGCGTCCCTTCAAAGGGGCATATGGCTAACATGGCTAACATGGCTAACATGTAGCGCAGCTCATTGTACGCATCCGTTGGCTGACACGGAACTTCCTGGAATCTAAAACACGTTTCCATGATTCCGGAGTATCTTCTGCGCTCCAATATTTCTAATCAAGTCGACATATGGTAAGTAAACACCATCCTTTATTGAATTGTAAAATACAGGGTGTATATCTACATATGTACATGTGCATGTACATACATATATACATACATATGTACATACATATATACATACATATGTACATACATATATACATACATATGTACATACATATATACATACATATGTACATACATATATACATACATATATACATACATATATACATACATATATACATACATATATACATGCCAACGGGGGTGTTCATGGGAGTCTCTCTCCATGTCACCTCCAGTTAGCGGCAGTCACATTTGAGATATTCTGTCTGACAAAAGCCTTTGGAGGCGCTGGCCAGACTCCACCATGAATCTTTAATAATGAAGCCTCCTGACAGCTGGAAGCAGCAAGGGGGGATGAAGGGAGGGATCCGGGGGGGGGGGGGGGGGGGGGGGGCGTGGATGTGAGGCAGGAATTAGTGGAAGCGGAGGAGGGGGAAGAGCAATGAAACTGGATGCAAACTGTCAGTTGGGTTTTGATTCAGAGTGTGTTGGTATTATTTACAAAACAAAGACTGAGGTGTGTGTGTCTCAGTGTGTGTGTGTGTGTGTGTGTGTGTAGGTGTGTGTGTGTGTAGGTGTGTGTGTGTGTGTGTCTCGGTGTGTGTGTGTGTGGGTAGGTGTGTGTGTGTGTGTGTGGGTAGGTGTGTGTGTGTGTGTGTGTGTGGGTATGGAGTGATAAAAAGGGAGCGAAGATGTGGAAGGAAGACAAGAAGCCACTTGACGGCAGCCACGAGCCCAGCCGGAGCGGATGGAAGTGTTTAGGCAGTGAGAGATGATTGGCGGGTAGGCTGAGGTCAATTCAGCAGCCCTTCAATATCAATGTATATATCCGTGCATATTATGGGATATATTTATGGGAAAGCGTGCGGCTACTGTTGGTCTCCATCGATACAAAACAAGAAAAATCAACAACAGGAGCTTCTTGCCGTCCGGCCGCCGGAGCGGCCCTGAAGGAAGCGAGTGTAAGCCTACAACAGGGATCGCCATGTTGATGAACGCTTCCGGCGTTCACAGGCGATGCAGTGTGATCCCGCGGCTTACTTTTCCCGTCAATTGGAGACGTCGGACACGCGGTGGCAGCAAAACCAACATGGACGCCGCCTTAGTGTTTGGTCACGGCTTGTTTTTTTGGTTTTTCTTTGACGGCTGCCAAATGATGCTAAATGAACGGTGGGGACTAGACTTAGCGTGCAGGCCACACAGCTAGGAGACCCGGGTTCGACTCCCTGCTTGGGGCTTTTCTTCCTCCCCCATTCCAAAACCATGCTAGGTTAATTGGCCACTCCCCATTGTCCATAGGTATGAACGGATGGATGTGATTGGTCGTCTCCTTCCTGACTTGTTCTCTCCTTTTCCAAATCAGGCTGCCTTGCATTTGCCTCTAGTTGCCAGTCTATGAAGGAAAGACGTTTGCCCGTGTCTGGAATGAAGGCATCTGGTTCCCTGCTGGGTCTGTTGCTTCATGCCTTCATGCCGGGGGGGGTCAGACAGCGGGACAAACCATAGCGAGGGCAGGAGCACACACATGCACACCACAGTGGAGCAGGGTGGACTGGTAAATGGTAAAGTCCTGGTCAACATTTCCAGGCGTTTGACAATTCTTAATGTTCAATCCATAGTTCACTTCCTTTACGTGGCGCTGGTGCCACAGTTTGAGATCTTCTGACGTGATTGGCTCTTTTACTCCAGAGCTTCTTCCAAAGTCGGACAAGCGGCTGCTACCCAGCTTCCAGGCCGAGCCCGGCGCTCTGGCCTCGAGTCATTCAATGTTGGACTGGCGGTGAAGGGCTCCAAGTCAACCAGATCAGTTCACTGAGACGTTTAGTCTGCTCTCATTTCACTGATTGGTGAGTCCACTCAAGTAAAACCGCATGTACAGTGCAGCCCTCCTTACCATATTCATGTATGCATAGCCTCCACATCGCCATCCCTCACTATGGGCATGCCTTTACAGTATGTTCCAGGCACGGGGGGGCTAATACCCTGTGGTGCCCACGCATGCGTGTGGACTTCAGGCAATGGAGAGCAGCACAAAACCTGACGTGGTCTGGAGACGTTTAGGGCGGGATGCCAAGGAAATATGCATGCATGCACGCACACACGCACACACGCACATGCACACGCGCACACGCACACGCATGCATGCACGCACATGCACACACGCACACGCACACACACACACACACACACACCCCTCGTCCTCTGATCTCGGGGGACAGCTGCTCTGGTGGGGTCACTGGGGCGAGTGCTCGGTTGGGCTTGAAAGTATCACCACGGCAACTGCATGACAAAATCCCATTCCGTCTCATCCCACCCAGGAACAGGGTGAGACGAGATTGCCCCCCCCCCCCCTCCCCCGAGGCGATGAGACGGCGATTGTGCCTGCTTACCGCCTGTGTCAGCAATGTCGATGGCAGGGAGCGAGTAGCGTGATGCAGGAATGTCGGCCATGCTTTGGCAGGAGATGGTGTGAATTGTGCAGCCCCCTCCCCCCCCCCATGTCTGTGGGTAGGACAACAAGAGACTCACCTGCCGCTTCGGTGGCGTATGTCCGTCACTTCATCACCCATTCAGCTAATCCCATTTCACCACTAAAGTGCAACGAGCTAACACGTTAATGACACGTTAATGACACGTTAAGGGAAGTGTCCTTTAACAGCAGTGACGCGATTTACATGCGCTCCTCCTGTTTGCCCCAGGTCTCCCTCGCTCACATTTGGTGTTTGCTAGACATCTGTGGGCGAGTTTACAAGCTAATATGCTAATAATAAAGACAAATAGTCATACAAAAAATGCTTGCTGACTGTATTGTTTGAAATAATGGTTCCCAAAGTTCCCAAATTGATATCCTTGACATAGAATGTGATGTCATTATGGTTGTAGTTGCTTATCACTAAGAGATTTCCTCTACTTATTATAGAGAACCTATTTCTATCTGCCAAGTTCAACTACTTACATTAGCCATTATTGAATGTTACGCTATGGCTACAACATCAAGGTGGCAACAACGTTTTTGAGCCTGCTTTTGTGCGTGTACACGCTGCGTATACGACACATATATATATTCATATACGTGTGCATACACGACACGTATATGAATCAGGTGAGGACTCCACTACGTCACGCAGATCCGACTCGAGTCAAACGCCGCTCACAATTTGATGACTTTGTGCTCGACCTGACAGTATCAAAGACTTGCAGCACGACTTGGACTTGGACAACAATGACTTGCAGTCTTCACACGTCTATGGGTTCCATGATGGTGGCAGTTGGGCCAGACGGCCTCCACTGGTCTTCGTATGTTGGAAGAGTGCAGTGTTCACACGTCTATGGGTTCCATGATGGTGGCAGTTGGGCCAGGCGTCCTCCACTGGTCTTCGTATGTAAATTGATGTAAGAGTAAATTGATGGTCAATTTAAACGAATGGCAGCTCAAACAGCGGCAGGCGTTGAACCCCAGACATAAAAACATCTTAGCAGCAAAGTCATTGTGCCAAGACCTCATACTGACATCAGTCCTCATTCCGATCCCTGGCGTGTTCTACAGGTCAAAGGTCAAACAGCCCATATAGTTTGTGTTTAAGTGACATATTTTAGATTTCTCGTCCTTGCTCACGCGTCTCATCCCTTTGCTCATCCGCTCATCCGCTCATCCGCACTCGGTCGTTTCCGGCTGAGTTGACAGCGAGTCAGCCAATCAGCCGGTCCTGACCTCTCCGCATTAGCGTAAGCAGGGAGGGGCAAGGTTAAGTAGCCATCAAGCTTCCGTAATTAAGATATGAGCTGGTCGGTGGGGCGAGACAGACGTAAAATGGGGGGGGGGGGTGCATTTGTCTTTGACGTCTCGGGTATTTTCCTCTTAGCCATCAACTCTTCTGGCTGAAGCAGGCGTTGTTTAGCAGCTGGACTGTACTGCCCTCATTCCAATTCCACCAGGGATCCTGGAATTCTTCCTAATTCCTACACTTCCATGTTCGTCCCTGCCAGCTATATGTCTGTTTAGCTAATGTTTCATTCACGTCATATTTCATGTCCTTTTCAGGAGTAGGAGATGAATCACCGTGGGTGATTGACAGCATGGACTAAATAAATGTGGAGGATACACGCCGATACTCGGATGAACATCACATTCTCCTGTGGGAATGCATGAGCGTCTGCCTCGTTCACGGGAACGAAGACTCTTGGCTCGCTGCTCATGCATGGCATCGGCGCCAAGGGTCACAACACTTTAGAAAGAACATGTGGCGTGGAAGAACATACATGACGGCTGAAAACACCTGAACGTGTTTGTAAGAACATGTCGTCACTTCCTGTGTGTGTGTGTGTAGTGATTCCCAAGTAGAGGCGACTGGGAATCCTTAGCAGGCTGACGGAGGTCAAAGGGCATTCTCGGATGAATGAGTCAATGAAAATGAGTTGAAGCATAAACCAGCATGATTGGTTTCAAGATATGAATTATTACGAGCCAGGGTTTGTTCAAATGGAATGGCACATGCTCAGTGACCTGGGATGCATCGGCACTCTCTTCCCGGCTGGCGGAAACATTCCCATTTTCTCCCAGACAAAGGAAACACTGTCCGATATTGGATGTTAATGTCCACTTCGATGTCGGCCACTAACAGAACTCACGACGTGGTTACGGAGGAGCAACTGTCTCCATCACTGGTAGCCAACCAGACCAGGATGAAGGAACAATGCGGCTTTCAGGAAGATTCTCGCCTACACCGAACCTTTTGACACGGGCAAGCGTGCGCTTACGACGCTGGGTGCTCTGCTACGTATTAGCGCTGTGCCAGCGTGCATATGCAGCAGATGTGTGAATACAGGAACGGCGGTACGTGTTTGGGGACGATGCAAGCGCTAAGAAGTCTCATTATAAAGCAACAATGTCTAAACATCTATTCAGGCTGTTAATTTCCCCGGCTGATGTCTGCTCCCCCAGCCGCCTCAAGTAGCTCCTTGGTGGCTCATCAGGCCCCCTAAAAGGGCTTCCGTTTAACCACAGAGCCTTATTTCCTTATTTCTTCCAAATAGCCTCCATTTAGAAGCCAAGCGTGCAGCGTGCACAAAGCCAACTGTCTGATTACATTTCTATGCAGAAGCCCATCACGTGGATGTTGAAAAAGAAATATATTTCTCCTTTAGCCCCTTGTGTGCAACCGTTTGAGCCGACAGCAATTAAAAGGAAGGTTCAAGGCAAGGTTTGAAGGGAAGGAAAGAGGAAAAATGCATTGAGTTTGTGAAAAAGGAGAGGATCTGGAGATGAATAGCGAAGCCCCAGCTTCTTTGTTGAATGAAATCTCGTCTTTCCTTTGGCTAATGTTGAAGTTGAATAAAAGGTGCGTGTTGCTTCAGGCTTCCGAGCCAATTCAAGAGGACTAAAAATCACAAATCACACAAAAAGCAAAATGCATTTTCATGGAGAAGTATGTCAAGTCTGAACCATCGATGGCAGCCATTATCGCTCCCTTGCTGGAGCACTTTTTTTTTTTTTCATCTTTCATTGTGGGTTTGGCCGAGTTATTGGAAGTTGCTGGATATCAGTAGATATCAGCTCTTACGTTCAACTCTAATGAGCTATTTTGGTTATTATATCTGCCCAAACAAATGTTCCTTTACTTGCCAGCTATTAATCGCTGGACGATCGAATCGATGGACTGAAGAAACTAGGCTGGTCTAATCGTTTTTTCAAAGTAGGTTCTCAGGTTGCAGTCCTGGGGCTTGTCACTCCAAATACTCTTTGGTTAAACTGCTTCTTGGCTTGCTTGCAACGTCTCTATCAGCTTTCTGAGAAAATACTTGAGAAATCCATGGTTGTGGCCCCAATATTCTCCGAGTACGTTCTACCCCAATCAGCAAATCAGCCTCGGCTCATCGCTGGGTGGAATAAGCCATCATGTCATTTATTCTATTTACATTACATCTTCTGCTCCTCCGCCACCACCACTTCTACCCCCCCAGGAGGTTTCAGCATAAGCCATTCAAAGGTCAAAAGTTCTCCTGCCATTTTGCATGACTTGACGTATATCAAGCATGTCTGGAAGCTTTAACTTCGTGAGGATGGATGTCACGTCGACTGAGAAGCCGAGCACCTCCTTCTTTGGAGGTCTCACTCGGTGTGGGCGGGGTACCACAAGGTCTCAAGAGCCACAGTTGTCAATCGTTACCTTGAGCATTTAGAAAGGGAGAGAATGTTATCCGGAATAATCTGCAGCCAGTTCAACAAAACCCTTTCCAGGTCAGTGCTTGTTTAGCTGCTTGAAGAGGCAGATATTGATATCCGATAAGCGTCCGATGCCAGCAAAACAATCTCAACAATCTGATGCAAGCGGCCCAGCTCTGCCCGGATGGAAGTAGCAGAGAGGAGGCTGCTGTCGGCCGGGTGACAGTATTTGGACTTCAAGGTTGAAAAGGAAGAACAACAACACATCTACGTACGTAAAACTAGGGCTGCAGCTCTCCAACATTTGACTAATGGGGTATTCTGGAGAAGATGGCTTCCATTAACATGTTTGCGTTTGGCTAAAGAGCCATTATTACACAAGGTCACATAAGACACTTCCCCAGCATGCTCAGCGGGCATACGATATGATATCAGATGTGAAAAATACGTGCAGAAACCTGCCAAACTGTGTCCTACATCCCTTGGGGCCAATGTGTGACGGAACGGCCACGGTTGGGCTAAAAGGCAGCCATGTTGCTTGGGTTTGTGGCACACACACTGCAAGGCGTCCCTGATGAAGACATCCAGGCGGGTCAGGTTTCAGCATCAGTGTGGTCAAACGTCACGCCCCTCGGTGTGTGACTACAGACGTGATGCGGGACACGGCAGCTGCTATGCAGGCTGCTTGGCGTCCACCCACCTGCCAGCTGGGTGGGTGGCTCCGTCATCCACACGTATACAAACAAAGCATCTAAGAACATAATGGCCACCCTCACCACTCCGACCAACGCCAGCACGCAAACCGAGAAGAACATTCTTGGCACCGCATGACGGTTGGTGCCTTTCTTGTCATGAAAGCAGTTTGACAGAACAAGAGGGGCAGGTGTTGCATCTGGGGGGGGGGGGGGGGGGGCGGGGGGGGGGGGGGGGGGGTATTTGAGGGTCAGTGCAATATTTTCCATATGCCAACTGTCAGTTCCTCTCCCACCGACACGTCCTGACACGGTGACCATGCCAAGGTACCAATTCCACAGACAATCTATATATTTCTATATTTTTCTAGAAATAGATTCTATATTTCTATATCTCAATATATTTGCACAGTAAAAATGTCTGATGTCAATAGATTTCAACTGCTGGTAAAGTTCCAAGATGAGGAAAGAATGTCTGATGATGATTTGTGGAGAAAAAAGCACGGGACACCCCATCCTGCCCCCCGCTGAGGGACTTAGCTCGCCCTCCTTTCTTAAAAGCTCACATAAGATTGAGGAGAGAAAGCTATTAGGATGAAATACTGCTAATCCTGTCCTCTCCTACCGGGTGAATGTACACGTCTACTTCCCCAATAGTCAGTCTCAAACGAAGTACGGTACACAGAGCAGAAATGTTAAAAATAGCTAGTTTGTGTTGAAAATAGACACCAGAGCCTGTTTAAATGTTTAGCAATCGAAAGCAGACTTCACTGTTAAGTCACCTTCAACGAAGGGTTCGTATATGTGGTAACCCTTTTTGGGTTCTAAAAGTCCAACTCCTATCTTGGCGGCATTCCTCAGGACACTGAAACAGCCGCTATGCTAACTGAGCCTTCCATATGGATGAGAGGATTCCTTCAAGCACCCAAACTAAACTCCAAGTCCATCCCTTTAGAAACCATCAGACTTGGACTCATTCGCAGCCCACCAGGGTTAAAGGTCGCCTCTCTATCTCCAATGCTATATTAACTTGTCCTCTAACGGCTTAAATCCACAATTGAGGATCGGCAGGAAAAACATTGGAGCCCCGTGGGGTGTCTTAAAAGCAACCAACCGTCTGAGACGGAGCGGATAAAAGCCCGGGGTTATTTGTGACTGCTGCTCTGAAAAGCCGTATAACGGCCGCAGCCGCCATGTGACAGGCTGTGATTATGCAGCCGTTCATTTAGCCAACACTCGTGTACGCACGCATCCGAGAGGAACACGGCAACATACGGACACGGACGAAAAACACTGTCCGTGCGTGCGCTAGGCTGCCCCCCATTTGGATGTCTCAGCAGGCATTGAACAGCTTTACCTGTACTGGAGGTGGTAAGTACAGTCTCGTTATATCGATATTGTCGGGAGTCGGAAAAATATCGATGTAACCGGACTGTCGATATATCCGATCCTGCGCCGAACTGCATTAAAAGTGGGCAATAATGCACTCGACATTGTCTATAGTATAGAACAATGTTCTATAATGACATTGTTCTATATTATAGAACAATGTTCTATAATGACATTGTTCTATAGTATAGAACAATGTTCTATAATGACATTGTTCTATAGTATAGAACAAGATGAGATGAAAAGGGCATTGTAGTAACCGGATTATCATGATAACCAGTATCGTACTAACGGAACTAATTATATCATAAAAGACTAGAAATTTACCAGGAAATGAAAATAGTATCGTAATAAGCAGTACTTCGATATTACCGATAGATATAACGAGACTTTACTGTACGTCCAAATGCAGTAATTACGCAGTAATTGATATCGTGGCATCGTGATACATCCCCAAATATCCTGAGGTAGACGTTAAGGTCCGTATAGCCCAACCCTACTCTGCGCTTTGTAGGAAAGTATTTCATCAGAAAAAGGAATAAAGTGGTCAAACACAGCTAAGTTGCCCCTGTAGCAGTGCTGTTAAAGTCAATGTCCTCTGACTGGACACGCCATGACTGGAAGCCTGTTAAACTTTTGAGTGGCTGTGAAATGAGAGCAACTCATGCCTGGCCATTGGAAGCCAACAGAGCTGATAAACGTCAAGTCCGTTAGAGACAGGGATTCCAACATCGTTAGCCTCCCGTCCCTTCCGATGCCTGCTTTGCCCATCACCTGTTCTGATGAACGAGCACTTCACTTTTCAACGTTCATTGCACCAAATGACATCTGACTGTTGTTGGGGCTAAACGTCCTGAAGGTTAAGCGGAGAGCCTATTGATAGGATCTGCCCAACAAAAGCCGCATTGCTTTAAAAGGATCAGTCTGTCTGACGGAATACAAAATGCTGACCCGATTGTGACAAAAAGTGGACTGAATCAAAGTGTGATCTACCTTTCCTGTAGGAAGAGGGTCTGAAATGGAAAACCCTTCTTGGGCTGCTTTCTCCAAGGATGTTAGGTTTTCTTCGCACTTTGTCATTTGCCAAAAACGACAATCAACTTCCACAAGCAGAGCGAGGCCATGAGTCAAAGACGAATGCTGGTTTTCACCACCCGTACGGGATCAGATGCGGCCTCTCGCCTTGCATTCTCTAAATGAGAACAACAATGCAACGCTGTGGAACGCCTACCGTACAATAGACGTGCAGCGATACGACGGCAGGGGAAGCAACATCGAGCGATGGCTGGGTCTTTTTTGAGGAGGCATTTTGTGATGTTTTGAACTTATTTATACGTATATATTTATAGGAGAAGATGAACATATGTCAACTCCTATTTGCTTCTTTCAATACTGTCCTCTCCTTCGGGAAGTGGAAGATATGTACATGACAAATGTAGGAAGGTGAAATATTGGAAGTGTCAAGTGAAAGTTCTGTTGTCAATGAACTGTAATGCAAGTGTGCAATAAACATGAACACATCATCAATAAACATATCATGCCATACCGTCCTGATAGAATGCACTGCAAATGTTGACAACCCAACGGAGGGCCTTGCATGGACCGACCTTCACCTTGGTGTGCTTCAGTCCGAGGCGCCCTAAAGCCACCCCGTTCTGCCTTCTCACTCCTTGCCGAGTATGTGTGTGTTTACGTGTACCCCCAAATGTAGGCTAATGCCCTGCAGAACTGACAGTTTTAATGCCAATCCCTGGGTTGCACCAAAACCCGCCCCCAGCAGCAAGTGTGTGTGTGTGTGTGTGTGTGTGTGTGTGTGTGTCTCTCGAGTCAACGACAAATCCACGTGTTGTCTGCGAGAGTCAGTGAACATAGACTTAAAACAACTGCCCTGAGTAAAAACTCTAAAAGGTCACTGGCGATTTGTTGTCATGTACGAGAGGGAAGGAAACATTTCTGGCCTTAATGGCCTTCATGTCAGCCATGTTTTTTGTCAGGTTACTTAGAACGACCTTTCAGGCAAAAACATACCGTACGTTCACCTGGAAGCCTTACCTGAACTATAATCTACAGGGTGGCCCTAAAGGGACACGTAGGCAAAATGAATCTTTTCAGACCTTTGGACTCAGATTCATGGTGAAGAGAGTTTTCACCATAACGTCACTGATATGATTCCCAACATCTGATGCAATAACGCACATTTGCTTTGTGTCCGACTGTGCGGACGCCTAAACACTGCGGAGAACAAAGGGACAACAAACACGCTGCAGCAACATGCGCTAGCCCATCCTCACGTTCGATTGGTCCATTGGACAATTGGTCAATAGTTCTCAGGTGCTTTTCATCTTACTTATAGTATGTTGGACCGTTTTCCACAAGACATTCCTCCCTACGGGGCCGACCAACCTTTGAGGCACGTGTGTGCGCATTCGCTAAAATTTGCCTTCAATGCCAACCTTCTGCACGCTACACTACTCCATGCCTATCCACGTCCCGTGGAGCTCTTGGGAAAGATGCATGCTGAGCTCTGGTCAAGCGCCACCTTGTGGCCGTTCTTACGGCACCAAACATGGTCTCTTCCTGTGCGCACTTGCGTCATCACCTCTTTTTGCTTCTGGCGCAAACAAATGTCTTTGGGGTCGGACGTGTGGGTAGAAGGAATGTGGCAATGCTCGATGTCTTTGGTAATGAATGAGTTCATGGTAGACAGAAGAATTCTGCCTATTTTTATATGTTGATATGTTTTACATATGAGATTTACAGACTTTACTCTTAACAATTTGCTTTTTTCCGGAGAAAATAAAGTCAGCTTCTGTGAGGAGCGCAGAAGCCATCGGGGACAACACAAATAGGTTGCATCATCCATGACAGGCCTTCAGCCAACCTAGCACGCTTTTTTGCATTTTGTAATTAGACTTTCTGCCAAATATGGAAAAGCAACAAATGCTCATTTTGGCCGCGGTTGGATGACGGCCGTTGCTACTGTAAGATCTGCCTATGTATTGTAATATATCTTTCTTTGCCCTGAGACTCCGTGTTTCTACTGTAAAATCACTTGCCTAACATCTGACTAATATGGTACTAATGAGCAGATGCAGCTAAGGGCTATGATGCATATTCAATACCACAACTAGAAAGCACTAATGGCATACACACATACACTATGACACCCATTCAATCAGCAAATTACCTAAACAAACACTTTCAACTTGCAGTAAAGATCATGTATTATTCAATAGTACTGCTTACTAAGAAATGGAAGATGTTTTATTTCATCATCTTCCAATGTTCAAGGTTATTTTATTGGAAAGCCAAAATAGTTTCCAAGTTCAGTTTTCCAATGCACGTCAAGAAAGTACAGTCTACAAGTGATGAAAAAGGCCGTAGTAATTGTACTACAGCAGCAGTGCAGGCATCTGGCTAAGTACACACAATAAGTACACGCTATAAGTATCAGCATATACCATTTGGACTCCATCCAAGTGTTCATTCTGTCTGCTGCGTGTCCCTTTTCAATTAAAAAGAACCTGATTTTCCCCGTCTCGCTCTTCCTCTCTCTCCCTCTCTCCGTTGCTTCATGAATATTAAAATTAGAATGAAATGAATCTAAATAAAACATGGGAATTGCTTTATTTTAAAAATTGTACAGAACTCCGAGTTTGGTTCTAATTCATTAAGCACACGTTCCCTTGATCACAGAAACCACTAGAAAGAGCCAAGTGGAGAAATTGAACACATGCTAGAATGCAAGCACAAACAGAGATGTTTAATTACACGCTGTTGCGCAACATCTCCTTTAACACATCGTTGATTTGAAAGGCGCCTGACACATCTTAGCATAACATGCATACGTACATATACTATACTCATTTACTTGTTAGTATTCTCAAGCTGCCATATCAACACATTACAGTGATGTGATAAAGTTAGGGCACCCCTGGTCATGGTCTAGGTGGTCCTTTGCAAACGATCCTTGTTGGGATCAGCCATTCCACGGAAATATATCCTATAGCAGACCACCCAGGGATGGATGATGGAAGTCAAATGAACTTTATAGGATTTACAGAAAGTCTGCAATCATTATGTCAGCTAAAGTACTAATATATATATCATATTAATAATAAAGAGAACTTACTTTGACGGCCCTCGTTATAGCTAATGACTTTTTCCTGTCCCGTGGGAGTTTGTCCCGCTTTGCAAATATGTTTCAGGAAGCCGTGGCCTTGCAAACATTCCGCTTCAAATGTCGTACTAAACTTCTACCACCACAGAAATCTTCCGTACTCAGTTGCATCTTGTTGTGACATGACAATAATAACTGGCAATAATGGATATCGATGCGTATCAGACGGGGACACTGCTAGCCACTGCTGGGGCACGGGTGGGGGGGGGGGGGGGGGGGTGACAGCGATAGTGGATTTTCTCTTCCCTTGAGTGTTGCCACATGAAAAGATACAAATATTAACAAAAATGTCATTATTTCAAATTTTGAGGTTAAAAAATGCCAAATGTGTTTTGAATTCTAAAGAAAAAAGGATGCTTCTTGTTAGGAGACGGAAACGATAGCTTACCAGCATTTGGAAAATTGAAAAAATGAAAAAAATGCATGCAATCGCACACTTAACATGTAAATGGACTTAAAGGCTTTGGTTTTTTGAACAGCCAGCAGCAAGGCACCCAGCGACTCATTGTTTGCCCACCCCAGCACAATAAGCACACACCCGCCAGGTGTGGGTGTGCCCCCGATGGCAGCAAATTCATCAAAATGCTAAACAGTTTCTAGCTTAATTTCACTGTGTTTATGCAAATGTGGCTCCCTGTCTGCATTCTGTGTGCACGTGTGTGATGTGCATGAAAACACCAGTGGAACAGAGTAGCACTTTGGCAGTCCCAGGAAATATGGCTGTTCTTAATAAGCTATGGTTGGGTGGGCTGCCTTTAAAGCAATATTATATTATATTCACATCAAGCAATGAATAATTCAAATGCTATGACATTTTAAACATCACTTGTAAAGGTGTGGGTGTGTTCAGTACTTGATTGAGTTTCTGAAGTGGTCTTCCGCAGGGTTTTTGACGGTGCAGCTGTTCAGTAGCCACAGGTCTGCTTCTGTTGGGTCATCTATGGAAAGATAGAAGTCATTTTATGATTGTTATTGTTCTGTGTAACTGCAACCAATAAAGCACAGATGAGCCATACTAATAATACTTTGTACACGCAGACATGGCTTCAAGTTTCCCTAACGGACACGGTGACTCAGCGTGCAAGTGTGCACATCCCGAATGTCAACAACTCCGCCACAGTGTTGGGAAGTCTCTAGAAAGTTAGATTTGCATAGGAAGGGCGCCATAGCCAATGGCAAGAGAGCGCTTGGCATTTCTTTGCATATCATAGCCATGGGGTAAATATGGGTGAGGTTGTTGCTGCAGATGTACAGTTGACTTGATCTGATGAAGAAAGCCCTTTGTGTGGAGACACGCATCCTGGAATGGTGGGGAATGTGCGCTTCAAATAACAAGCAATTACATGCAATTACATTGTGCCAAGGTCACAATATTTGGGTAGGACAAATCCACCCTTGTTTCAGTCCTCCTTACCTCCAGGTGGGCACAGCCCAAAGTTCACTACGTTCCGTACTTCACTACCATCACTACTACACCTTGGGAGGCGGTCTCAATTTTGGACGGTTCAGCTTAGACAAATATTGGTTTCATGAGTACACAAACACTACTACACACCATAAACTCCTTTGGAAACCAGTATACAATATGGGAAAGACATTACACAACAGCTGACCCTACGATGAATTGGCTATTTGTGCTATTTTGTTACTTGCCTGCATTTTTAGCTAGGATAAACTCCATACGCAAGTGACCTTTGACACCGTTTCAGTGCGTTCATTCATACACGTGAATGTGCTCGTGAGCATATTCTGTCAAAGATTTCAACAAAGTGATTAAAAAAGGTCAGCCCCATTCACGAGCCATTCTACCTGTGCCAATGTTTTCTCTCGGCATATACCTTGCCATTATCCCGATATGAAACATACACCTTGCCATTATCCCGATATGAAACATACACCTTGGCATTATCCTTATATGAAACATACACCTTGGCATTATCCTTATATGAAACATACACCTTGCCATTATCCCGATATGAAACATACACCTTGGCATTATCCTTATATGAAACATATACCTTGGCATTATCCTTATATGAAACATACACCTTGCCATTATCCTTATATGAAACATATACCTTGGCATTATCCTTATATGAAACATACACCTTGCCATTATCCTTATATGAAACATACACCTTGCCATTATCCTTATATGAAACATATACCTTGGCATTATCCTTATATGAAACATATACCTTGCCATTATCCTTATATGAAACATATACCTTGCCATTATCCTTATATGAAACATATACCTTGCCATTATCCTTATATGAAACATATACCTTGGCATTATCCTTATATGAAACATATACCTTGGCATTATCCTTATATGAAACATATACCTTGGCATTATCCTTATATGAAACATACACCTTGGCATTATCCTTATATGAAACATACACCTTGCCATTATCCTTATATGAAACATATACCTTGGCATTATCCTTATATGAAACATACACCTTGCCATTATCCTTATATGAAACATACACCTTGCCATTATCCTTATATGAAACATATACCTTGGCATTATCCTTATATGAAACATATACCTTGCCATTATCCTTATATGAAACATATACCTTGCCATTATCCTTATATGAAACATATACCTTGCCATTATCCTTATATGAAACATATACCTTGGCATTATCCTTATATGAAACATATACCTTGGCATTATCCTTATATGAAACATATACCTTGGCATTATCCTTATATGAAACATATACCTTGGCATTATCCTTATATGAAACATATACCTTGGCATTATCCTTATATGAAACATATACCTTGGCATTATCCTTATATGAAACATATACCTTGCCATTATCCTTATATGAAACATATACCTTGCCGTTATCCTTATATGAAACATATACCTTGGCATTACCCTTATATGAAACATATACCTTGGCATTATCCCGATATGAAGCACACCTGGCTGACATTGCCAAGGTCACCGCAGGGGTCAATGTGTGTATGCATGCCTACATTAACCCAAGGTCATGCAGAACACCTTTCAATCACAGACCCACTGTGGAGATGAGGGGAGGGGCTAGCGGTGCGGGTGAGTTCATGGAGTAAACAGACGGATGGAACAAGGAAATCCAAAGCCTAGGTAGACTTCCAGAGGTGAAGAAGGAGCCAGCTGAAGGTACCCCATCCAAATGAGGTCTGGGAATGACCACAAACAGCCAGCCAGACTGTTATCGATTTAGCCACAGGTGTGTGAAGCCCCCCCGCCCCCCCACAGAGAAAGCAATGTGAGGCTCAGCTGGGGGGTCAGAGGGCAGGGACGCCCTCAGTCGGAAGAATGGGCAGGATGGGAGTAAGATCCTTTCCCCAACCCCACGTATGCAGATATATTGTACATCTTGTATAATGACAATAAAGGCCATTCCATTCCATTCCGTTCCATTCCATTCCATTCCATATACAAACATATTGGAGTGAAAACTGTTAGTGGAAACACTCAGCGTAACGAAGCTGACAGCAACTTGTCATTGATCTACATTGGCTGGGGTTTGGTCTGTTTTTGGTAAACTAAGTGAAACATTATTAGAATTAGAATTATAAAATATGTCCTCAAGGCTAAAAATTTAAATTAATGTTCTCATCCCCAGAACACAAAAAATATTTTGACAGAAGTGTGAAAAGAATAAAATGATGAGGCTTCCAAGCATTTCCAAGAAGTTCCCGAGGAAATGATTCTATGTAACCTCCTCTGGTTTTGCAGACAGTTGGTGAAGCTGAGAACATTCAGATCTTATACTGCATGTCCACGGTAGATGGAGAGCATGCAAGCTGCATGAGCCTTTCATACGCAGTCCTTCATTGTCACGCTCAATTATGGAACCGTATGGTCTTCTTCTTCCATCTTGGTTCCTCATACCTACGGCCACCTTTCCACTGCAAGTATAGGACGCACTAGATACTTCCACATGTTTCAACCCAGTGTGCTGGCTGTGCCTGCAAACGTACTGGTGTGTGTGTGTGTGTGTGTGTGTGTGTGTGTGTGTGTGTGTGTGTGTGTGTGTGTGTGTGTGTGTGTGTGTGTGCACATGCAAATGTGTGAGACACAGAAGAAGCAGACAGCAGCCACCCTGGGGCTCGATACCAGACACCCGGAGCGTCGCATGCACATATCATGACCCACTTTTCCATCCGATCCAACACGTCGCTTCATGGACGCGCACACAAACACATTTGTCTTGTCATTTCCGTCTTCTGCCCTCCATCCTTTTCACCCCACATCTCAACCGCCGCCTTCCTCACACCCCCCCCCCCCACGCATACACACAGACGCCAGGCAAATCCATAGGACACGCCGACCTTGGGAGACAGCGGCATAGAGGTTTATAGGAGCCAGCATTCCGGTGCAAAGGGTGGCTTTGGGGTGAATGGACACACTTGACTGAGCTAACAAGGCCTGTCTGGCCTATTGGCCGACCGGGCAGCTGGATGGCAGGCTGGCTCCAAGGACAGGTGGACCCAAAGGCGGATCGGGCCGGTGACCCCGGTGGTGTGCATCAAAGCTGGGCGGGACAGTGAGATTTAGTCCAATAGAAGAGGAAGAGCAGGGTAGGCCTGTCGCCATTTTGCTGGATGCTATTTGTTCTACAATTGTTGTGAGCCCATCATTCCAAGAGTGAAATTATAATGTATGTATGCATTATAGTTAACATTTTCATTAAGGCAGTGGTTGTCACATTTTCTGTCCAGCCCCCCCTCCCCCATTTATTTATTTGTACAGTACAGACTGAACCTGAAAGTGATATTTCCCCATGAAAATAATAAAAGACAGCAGTGGCCCGTACAAGCAGATTCAAGCATCAAGCCGCTTGCCGAGTACGACAAATTTGTACGTACATGTGTGCGTACTGCTGTGCAGTAATACTGAAAGTCCTCCCTACTTCTCATGCCCCCCCCCCCCCCCCCAGGGGTGCCCACTGTTTCGCAAGCACTGCATTAAGGTCATGATATAAGCCATCATCACGATGCTCAGACATTGTGTTTCACAGGAAAGAAGTACAAAGAAAGTATTCCATTATGTAGTACTCCCTAGACACAACAGTCTGGACACTACCCGGGTACCACTGCATGTGTTTGGACCCACAAGGGTGTGTGGCTGCAGAAATCTCCATGTGGCGACGTGGGAGAGCACGTTTGCCTGACTGACTTGGCAAAGCCCGAGTGGGCCTAAGAGGATTCATGACTTTCACCTCCGATCAAGTCACACACCCACCCAGACGCACATACAGGCCTGGGGGGTGGTGGTTCAAGCCATCCGTCTAGCAGGGTAAGCAACCACTCGGGCATGGAAGATAATGCAATCAACTGTCATTAGAGGGCCAGTGAACACACACAATGTTCTTTCAGCTGTCAATCACTTGAGGAAAACCACACATGGGGCATTTAGCACAACGAGCACACTCCAGACCAGCAAGGTGACCAACATCGACATCGTATTTCATCCAAACATTTGGGAATACAGAGGAAGAGGAACATGGCAACACAGAGCACACGCTTCCTCAGCAGTTGACCGTCTGATGCAAGTGCACGCCAACCACATGGGAGTGCCTTGCTTTAGAGCTGCACTGCCCTGATGTCTTTTTGGGATCATGCTACGATCACCATACCATATATTATTATTAGATACCATACAGTACCATATTGACAGAGTACGTAGAGGACAAATACGCTTCCAGCATCTCATCTGATGAGGATGTAGTCATATGGTACTTCTTCAAGCTCATAGGTTCTGAACCCCCACATTGATGGGCATCCAATGGTGTGCATGCACACGCACGTGCACACAGTTTAGTGCCAAATAGTTCATGGTGTGATATACTGTATGTCAAAATTGTCATGTGGATGTAAAACAGCTCCTTTTGGTGTTTATGTTGGTATCGCTGTTTAGAGATTTCCAAGTGTCAAAGATGTTCTCCCTTTTGGACTTTGGAACTGATATGTTCCTCTTCCTGTGTTCCTTATTCCTATCTGTCTGTCAATCTGCTTGTGTCTGCACTTGAAACACCAAACCACATGAAATACCTAAACTATATTTGGACATTTTGTACGTGACTAAGACATAAGGGCCGTAGTCTGCCCAGGCCTGGGTTAGGCCATAGATGGACCAAATGAATGAGATGCAAACACCTACACTTAGCAGTTGGGTCAACAAGAATAAGTTGTCGATGAATTGGGTAATGGATTAACCATCAGATTGATAATAGATTGATTTTTGCAAACTCATAAAAAGACAATGTGTCTGTGGAAGGACCCTACTGGTGTGAGGGTGTACCCCAATTTATTAGAATGGAAATGATTCTGCAGCAATTATAAAGCAGCATAATGCAGTGCAATGCGGCCTACAAATCCGATACCCGGGATAGGCCAGATCGCCGCCTTGCAACAATAAGCTCTTCCCAGAAACGCTCAGAAACGGGGTCATGGATGGCACACAAAAGCAGCTCGTGAAAACAGACCCCCAAGCCATTTTGGCTCCAGAGGGAGCAGCACAAAATCTGATAACATGCCCCATGTTATGTCCCTCGTGGAAACCCCTATTGGGGCTGAAGAAGTTGAGTTTTTTCATGAAAAGAAGGAGAAAGTCAGCCCTCAGTCATCTGTGCTGGAGGCTAGGGGGTCTAGACTAAAATAACTATGGTGGGCTGCTGTCAATAGTTGGGACTGGTAGGAAGGATGGCTGCAGATCGCTGCAGAGAGGAAAGTCTCTTGCCGAGGTGTCACTGTGCATCACTGCTGACTGGGGGTGTACGCCAAGTTAGGCACAGCGGGGGTACAGCACAGCGCCCCGACCCAACAGTTTGACAGCATCTTAAAAACAACCATTCCCTCGGGGTTGTCTCCAGTTCTGAACAACTAAGTGGAGTCCATTACTGCAGCGGACAAGCAGCCATCACATCACAGAGAAAATGTGGGGGGGGGGGGGGGGGGGGGGGGGGAGTAGATGAGAAATATATTCTGTAAAAGCGAGCCAAAATCATTAATAAAGGGATATTTTTGGGGTGGGGGCAAAGTAACTGCATAAAATGTAAATATCTGGGAACCGGGAACCCCAAATGTGCGATTTTGAATTGCGCCTCGTCATTCATGACGCCATGCAAAATGGCAGCGTGTGACACCCCAGTCATTTCCGTTGGAGCGGAGTATTTGTATGTTAAATATCAACCATGACCTTATGACAATATTTGTGAACATGCTACTTCACACGTTGACTGATGAGCTGATATGGTTTAAGGCAAGCGAGGCTGAAGCAACAGCAGAAACGCTAAATACGACATGATGGAAGGCGGCCAAGGACTATATAGAGTACAAAGACCAAAGTGCATGCAGTACTGGTACTTACATCCTGTATTTGTCCAGGGTGAACATGAACAGAGGGCAGAGAAGGACACGCACATACGGGCGGCTGCATACAGGAGCCATTCCCGCAGTGAGGATAAAAGTCCATCGTGGGTCGGTTGTGGTTTTAAATTCGCATTATGGATGATTTATTGAGCTGCGTAAAGGCGGGGGATAGGAACCAGGCCATTACGCGTCTCACCTTGCATAGCCACGATGATATGAAGCCTCGGGTTCAAGCGCTAATTGGGGCCAATCACTCGTCTGCAGCCCAGACGGAAAGCCATTATGGTCATCAGTGCAGGCATGAAAAGATGTTCCACATAGCGGGACAGAGATTGGGAAGAGTCAAGGGCAAGGAAGTCGGTGTGTCTGGCCAAGAGAAGGTCTAGGAAGCGTACAAAGAGAAAGTCATTCGGCAGCAATCTCACTCGGACCGCAGGCCTCCAACAGATATACGACCCCCCCCCCCCCCCGTCTCCAGGCAGAATATCTGCTTTTCATGAACATCAAGCCACATTTGGCCAACATGAGCGGTGAGCAGCAGCCGGGCGGGAACAGACATGTTGGAAGTACATTTAGAAACATTTTGCATCCCACATAATATAATCCTGGAAAGTCATTTCTCGCTGACATTTGATGATGTAGCTTACCACTGCTTTGTTCTACTACATCAAATATAAGCAAAACAATCAGCAACAACGGCAAAGGGGCATTATGATCTCATCATTCCAACGTACAAGCAACCCTGAACAAGACCATGCCATGCAATGTGGCGCTGCAGTCATCAGCAAATTCTCTTACCAAAGTAAGAGTCACTCACTTGGAACTTTTCCCAACAGATTGGAGTCAAATGCTCCGACTTATCTTTTTATGTTTTGTTGAAAGGACGTAGCTGCATGTAGAAAGATATGAGCTATGATAGATATGAGCTATGCTAGCACAGTGAGGGAGACGAGACGTACTCCAACACCTCCAATCTGTCAAAATCATAACCGCAGCCAGTTCAGACTCATGACAATAACAGTGGGGAATATTGATGCTCCACATTGCTGACATGACAAATGTGATCGTGTTTGCCGTTTGCTGATGGCGGTTGACGTTCAATGACAGGCGTGCACGTGAGCTGCCCGTCTGCGGTGGCTAAAGTATACGCAGGAACAGGTCAGCCACCAGTGTACATAAAACCATGGGATGACATGGGTGTGATCCAAAAAACATGCAGGTGTGTCTGTATTGTATTCCCCGTCTTCCAGGCTTGTCACCTGCAGGAAGGAGACAAAGAAAGAAGGACATAAAAGCCACCTGTATGGAAAAGCTGAGCTGAGCGGATGGACAAGCTCAGACTTGAACAAAAAACGGGTATGAAAGTATGGTGGCGCTAACAGATGAACGCTAACCCGTACTCTACCAATGTGGGAAAGATATCCCACTGTTTAATGGAAAGAAGCACTTGTTGAAAACTATTTATTCAAGCTAAAGGAGCTTCCTGACATGCACATTACGAAGAAAAGAACAAACGAAAGAAAGAAAGAACGAAAGAGGAGGACAAGCGTTGCTCCATCTCACACACACAACTATCTTCCTTGGCTTGATTCCCATCCATCCATCGTCTATGCTCCTTGTTTCCATTAGAGTCGCAGGTATGCTGGAGCCTATACCAGCTGGACTGGTGGCCAGCCAATCCCAGGGCACATATAGACAAACAACCGTCCCCCCCCACATTCATACCTGGGGGGGGCAAGCAGGCACGAGGAGAACATGCAAACTCCACCCAAGGGAGATTCCAACCCAGGTCTTCCCATCTCCAAACTGTGTGGCCAACATGCAGCCTTTTACTGCAACTACTAACTACTACTGCTACTACTACTACTAACTATTAATCAGATTTACAAATTAATCATGATTAATCACCACTGCCTTAAGTATGCCCATGTTTACTGTATTTTATGAATTTATAAATTCTCTATAGCAAATGACGACACATTTGCTAATCAGCCACACGTCTAATATCTAATATTGTAATATCTAATACTATCCTAACACCAGTCTCTTCAATAGCATCACAACATTTGAATCTCACTTTAACCGTGTTATTATGAGCAATGAGGGGTTGCGTTCAAAGACACCATGGAAATCCCGTTGCATTAACTTTGAGTGCATTTTCTGTGACTTCTGAGCACATCTACTGCAAAATGCAGTAAATTGTACTTCTTGAAAGTGAATGATAAGAATAGCCACTTATTGGTTTTTTCCGGCTTCCTGATGATTTAGAAAACACATAAGATATGTTTTAGTGCTATTATTGTGAAAGAGCTGTGAGAGAAAATAGTTCTTTGTAGAGATGCAATTGTGTGCGTCAGAGGCGTGGCTTCACATGAGGTGCAAACATTTTTGACGTAATTAACTAATTGAATAAAACTGTGTTATTTTTGACAGTCCTAATAACCTTTTCCAGTATTTAGGCTTTCGTATGCTAAGTAGCGTCATTCCATGTGATACAAGCCCCCCCTCTTCCTTCCTTTTTCCATCTACAAGTGAAATAGAAACAATTTAGGTCATCTGGCCCCAAAGTCCCACGTCCAAGCAGAGGGACATGCAAATCAGATGCAAATGGCACAAAAATGTGAAAACTAGTCATGGGCCTGAGTAATAAATACTGAATTTAGCCTCTTGGCATTCCAAAAACAGCCAGTTGGGGCCCAAATGCAAATCGTATGCAAATAGCCCAGATGTCGCATGCTTGTATTTTTCCTGATGCACTGAGCACAGGGGGCATCCTGGTGCCTTCCAAGGGGGCATCCTGGTGCCTTCCAAGGGGGCATCCTGGTGCCTTCCAAGGGGGGCATCCTGGTGCCTTCCAAGGGGGGCATCCTGGTGCCTTCCAAGGGGGGCATCCTGGTGCCTTCCAAGGGGGGCATCCTGGTGCCTTCCAAGGGGGGCATCCTGGTGCCCTCCAAGGGGGGCATCCTGGTGCCTTCCAAGGGGGGCATCCTGGTGCCCTCCAAGGGGGGCATCCTGGTGCCTTCCAAGGGGGCATCCTGGTGCCTTCCAAGGGGGGCATCCTGGTGCCTTCCAAGGGGGGCATCCTGGTGCCCTCCAAGGGGGGCATCCTGGTGCCTTCCAAGGGGGGCATCCTGGTGCCCTCCAAGGGGGGCATCCTGGTGCCCTCCAAGGGGGGCATCCTGGTGCCCTCCAAGGGGGGCATCCTGGTGCCTTCCAAGGGGGCATCCTGGTGCCTTCCAAGGGGGGCATCCTGGTGCCTTCCAAGGGGGCATCCTGGTGCCCTCCAAGGGGGCATCCTGGTGCCTTCCAAGGGGGGCATCCTGGTGCCTTCCAAGGGGGGCATCCTGGTGCCTTCCAGGGGGGGCATCCTGGTGCCTTCCAGGGGGGGGCATCCTGGTGCCTTCCAAGGGGGGCATCCTGGTGCCTTCCAAGGGGGGCATCCTGGTGCCTTCCAAGGGGGGCATCCTGGTGCCTTCCAAGGGGGGCATCCTGGTGCCCTCCAAGGGGCTTCCAAGGCAGAGGCCCAGAGCACGGCCATATGATATGATGGCCTCCAAGCCAGCTCCTCTAGCCATCCCCACATTCATTTGCATTCCTGAAATTGAAGAAGTTGTAAGACTAAAGTGAAAGAAGACGGCATCCAAAATACGGGACATGGGGGGCGCACGACAAGATAGTGAAAAAGCAAAGAGCAGACGATGATTAGAAGATCAGTGTGCAGGAAGCAAAGACGGGCCGAGTGAGCGATACAATTTGACTCCAGGAGGGAGGAAAGTCAAAGACAAAGATGCTGAAGGAAATGGGATGGAGTGAGTTGCTGAGGCAACCGCTTTTGCAGAACAGGAGAAGACCTTGTGGTCCACCTTGCTCAACTGGTGATGTCTGCTCACGGTTTACTCGTCTGGCCAACGTGGTCTACGTGCACCTGCAGGTCTACCGTGTTAGAAATAACTACCTTAATGCTCTTAATGAACATATTACCTGATCACTGCCTGGAATGCCAACGCATTTGAAATGAACACGGCTAAGATCTTAACCACAGCCTCCAAGCGTCCACAGCCTCCAAGACTATCGCCCATCAGCCTAGCAGAGAGATGTTGGCCGACGCATACGAACTCTAGTTTACAACCTCTGATGAGGACTGTTTTACTTTAAAACCAAGAAAAGCTGCTCCGTTTGTTGTCCAGCTCGCTGACTTCTGTTCATCACTGCAACTAAGATCTTGGGAATGCTTGTTCAGGAATTACCTGGAACTGTGTATTCAGCAAGTCAAAGAAATAAGGACACAAAAAACAGCAAGATGGAGTGAAATGAAAAGTTCCAGATTATACAACTCACTGGTATCGAAGCCATGGATTTGGGATATGTAGTGCACGTGTAGCACGGACGCTGAACAGTGCCTATAACGTAGTCAAACAGCCTACAGTCTTTCATCTCCATCCTCCTCCTGGGAACTAAAACCCCTCAGGTCCTCTTCTTCGGCATCACAAGTGAAGGGCCTTAAGATTCCTTCATCACACACTTTGTCAGTCTCTCTCTTCCGTTGTCGCTCTTTGTGCCACTTATGTCCGTTTAACTTGAGCTAAAGCTTTTCATCACACGGTAGTCCGGCCTTTGGAAACCCTTCGGTGATGCTGGGTGGTTGGGGTCCAAACATAGTCCAAACAGAAGGTGTAGTACTTGTGCACTTGGAGAGCTGCATAAGACTTCACAAGGTGATTTTAGCTTCCACTTCCACAAGACTACTTCCTGAAGCCGCACGCAAAGCATCCTGGGACGTTTAGTTTTCAGCCATGAATTAGCAGCATCACTGTACAAGCCGCAGGGTTCAAGAGAGAGAAGTAAAAATGAGGGTAAATGGATGAATCCAATAAAGTCAATTGCAGCATTTGTATTTTGCACATGTTGATGTGCTCTTTCATATTCATGACCTTAACAGCTCGATTGTGCTTTCATTTGTCGTTTGGCATCAACGTTGGAGGACTTCTTCACAAACAAACCATCCTGTGTTGGTTTAGCACCATGCAGTTGGTTTGGGCCTCGCCCAAATTCGGTTAGCGTGTTCCCACCTGACTAAACAAAAGGGAAAAACAAACCAGAGGTGAATTAAAGATAATAGTACCCTCGGTTTTATATGGCATCATACATTTGTGTATTATCATATTATCATATAGAATGAGTGATACAGCACTAAACACGCGGCTTCTTTATCACGGGCCTGCCAGCCATTCTATCATCATGCATCTTATTCCTACGCAGAAGAATTCAGGCCCTGCATACGGCACATCGTTGGCATACGGCACATCGTTGGCATACGGCACATCGTTGGCATACGGCACATCGTTGGCATACGGCACATCGTTGGAAAGGTCTGTTTCATGGGAAGTGTGCTATTTTATGTGACGACGTTTCGTGTAAGCATTACGAAGTATTTCACTGAAAACGCCAAGACCTCAACATTTAAAACTCAGCAGAGCAATGCTTGACCACCATCAAGTTCATGGTCTCTCATGCCAAGGCACAAGGATCGATTCCCTGATTTTATTGTATGTTACAATAAGTAAGTACAATGTTTTGTTGTACTTGGTGCGTGTTTCTCAGGAGAGTAAGAGTGTATATACGTGGAAAGAGTCCCGTCATAACTTTATACTCAACAGGCAAATTGTGATGATGACTGTCAGCCACAATCATCCAACTTGCATGAAATAAAGGCTTGAGATTTCAGTCTACGCGTAATGAATGTACATAATGTATGCGTTTCCTGTTCTGAAGTGAGAGACAAAAAACATTGAACTTTTTCCTAATGTTCTCTTAAGTACAAAAGCACCTATAGAATGTGTATGTGTGTACATGCGTGAGCATCCTCGCTGGCACGAGAGCCTCCATGCATCTGTGCTTGAATACATTAGTTAGCTGGTGCACACATGAAGCCAGATCCCAACTTGGCCCCTAATTAATAAATCATTGCAAAATGAAACAATTTGAAGTGTTTTCCTTCCTAAATTATACATGCATTGCTTTACAGCTTCTTTGTGCGGAATAGGTTCATGTGGAACTAAAACAGGAAAAAGTGGAAACGCAAGTGATGGAAAAGGACCCACTCAAACATGCACACTGTCACACATCACCCACTAACAGATTCCAGTCAAAGCAGATGGCATCGGAATTATGGGATGGCCTTTTCATATGCTAATCCAGTGGCAGCACACATCTGAGTGCCTTTAATGTGATATGTGGTCAGGAGCTAAATCCAGCGGAGGCACCCATGCTGCGAGTATACAATCTGAAAATAATCTATCAAAAGAAATTGTTGAGACGGACTGTACTTGATGTATTTTAGTGGACTCGCAAATTGGGCTGATTCATTCACCTCCAAACGGGAATCATACCTGAAATTTGGATCACCGTGACAGTGATACGCGAGCACTCATTCTGTCATTCAAACAGCACAGCGGGGGTCCCGCTGTCGACTGTTCAGCCGGGTCCATGTGCTCGGCTTCAAGTGGAAGCTGATGAGAAGATGAAGTGAAGGCGGAGACAAATGCCAAGTCCTAAAAAGGCAACAGAATGCCGACTAAAAAAGGTCATCTAAAAGTACAGCGTGTTTGTGAACTATGCACGTCTTGGCCACACGGTGAACAGACGGTGTACAAGTTGCAGACTGCTGTCCAACAAGGGACGGGGATGCCGTGGTGTGCATGAGACATTTTAGCAGGATAGGAAGACAAAGGCGGTTTGGAGTAAGTCCAACGTTGGATGTCTTTCCGTGGGAAAAGGTGTGGTAGCAGACACACAACATTCCCATGCTACATCTTAGCAATGATGACGTCTTTGTGTCCTGTCCTGGACAATTCACACAAAAACCATCAAAAAATCCTAAATGTCCCAAATTGCGGATCTCCAGTGGCACATGTGGTGAGCACTTCTGTCTGACAACAAGTAGGTTGTAAAGGTTCAGATCTTGGCTGTAGTAAGTGCCACCACAAATAACTCTTCACGGTAAAAGAGCGAGCTGAAGTTATGTTTAGACAAAAACAATTTTGTAAGATCAAAAACTCAAACTGCAGAATTGAATGACTACAAACAGTAATACGCATGCCAAATGTTTGCATGTGTTCATATCGTAATCAGTGAAAAGGTTAGGGCACCCTGGTCATGGTCTCGGTGTTCCTTTGACTGCTTGTTGGGATCAGCCATTCCTGGTAAATATATCCTATAGCAGACCAACCAGGGATGGATGACAAGTCAAATGAACTTGATAGGATGTGCAGGAAGTCTGCTATCATTATGTCCACTAAAGTACGCAGGTGACATCAACATTGAGTAGATCCTCCTTTAGCAGAAGTCAATGCTTCCTATAGCTTCCAAAGAGGGTCTGGATTCTGGTTGAAGGTATTTTTGTCCATTCCTCTTTCCAAAACATCTCCAGTTGAGTCAGGTTTGATGGACAGCCCACTTTAAAATCACACCGCAGATTTTCAATCATATTTAGGTCTGGGGACTGAGATGGCCATTCCACAACGTTGGACTTGTTCCTCTGCATGGATGCCCTGGTGGAATTGGAGCCGTGTTTAGGGTCACTGTCTTGGTGGAAGTATCCAGCCCCGGCCCAACTGCAACTTTGTCACTGAATCTTGAAGACTGAAGACAATTGTGACAAATGGGATTGTGTGGATTGTCATATTAAGGTTTGTAGTTGACACGGGCTGCAGAGGCAACAGTTTAACTGCTGCTTAGTTCACCATGACGTTCAAGTGAGAAGGTACACATCTCTACCATTCACTCTGTAAAGTTAGGTTTGTCACGGACCATCTCCCATCTCCCAAAGTGAGCGAGAAGTGGTAGGCAAGAAGGAAAGCATGCAACAGTTTTTGTTTAAACCAAGATGACCAATCCTAATTCCTCGATCGATGGCACTTGGGCAGTCACGCGTAACCCAACACACACAGGAAAAGGCTCGTGTATTCATGCAGCCTTTCTCCGGCCAAGCAGCGGCCCGGCGATGCCTCCAATCATTTTTTTCTGCTTGGTGATCAAGGTTACTTTGTCCGACGGCGATTCAAATTAAACCCGCTGCTCCAATCAATCACAGCTTTTAAATCCACTTGATCTAATATCTGCGCTCTCACACGGAAATCTAGCACATAGCCAATTCATTTATATGTATGAAGGAAAGATTAGTCCGAGACACGTGTAGAATTCATTTATTACAAAAGGACTGGCATGCCCATTCATGCACACACTGCTAAATATTTCATTTCTTTCCACCTCCCACCTGCAATCACATGGTCTGTTCCACAGATCGTCCCAGATCATATGAACGTGTAAGCCCAGACAACGCCAGTGTTCGATCACGGGTCGCCGGGGCTTTCATTTCAGCAGGCCGTCTTACACGAACGCACGCTTTGCTTTCCTTTTCCGCAGGTGGTCAACAAATAGCGGCACTGGGGCCGACTACGACATACTCTGATAGAAGGCATCTTCCAAAACAGCACAAACGGGGGGGCTTAAAGGCAGCTTTGAAAATCATTTGTTGCATGTCCTTGAAGGCCTCGCTCTGGATTTCTTTTGCTTTCTATCCATCCCCCCCCCCCCCCCCCCCAGCCTCCCCCCCACCCCCACGTGAGCTTCACAAGTCTCATTAATTGCTAATGCCTTTCAAGCATTCATGTCGTTTTCATAAGGGAAATTACACGCGTGTTTTTTAGTCAAGTTCACAAGGAAACAAAGAAGCAACAAATGAGTGGAAAGAAAGTCATGGAACAGACAGTTATTCCAGAATAAAGTTATTCCAGAAGAGTGAAAATATCAGGCAACATCACATCTTTGGATCTTCCAGTGTGATTGTCAACAAGTCAGGCACAACGTCTTCCAATGTCCTCCAAGACCGTTTGAAATCCGGCCAGTTTGTCTGTTTTAATGTAAATGAAGCTTCATTTGACCGGGGGTGACCCTGATGACCCTGATGACCCTGATGACCTTCGTCATTGTGCATCCGTGCCTCAACGCCGTCATAGCTCCGTATCGACTGCTACTTGGCGGTGCTTGAGGAACTGCTTAGGCAGGAGACCAAAGGGGATCAGGAAGGTTGTAGCCATCGGTGCACGGCCGTTATCAAGCAATCATCAATAGCCATGACGATCAATCAAATAAACATATCACCAGTACTACTGTACTACTGTACTACTGCGCTGTAGGCGGGAAGGCTGAGCAAATACTCTGCTCCTTTTCTGTGACGGGGTGAAAACTCCCTTGAGTCATTTGTAAACAAACACGCCGTTGATCACGTGAGACTTCACTGTTTCAGAGGAAGACATGTTGCCAAATGCTCTGGAGATATTTTGCAATGAGAGGAAAAAAAAACGTTGAGCTTCAACACATTAAACCTTTAAGGGGAACTGCTTCTGGAATTCTGCCCATCATTCCCAATGAACACATATTTCTTTCCCTCTTCTGTGTAATATGACACAAGACACACGTTCATTTCACCTAGCTTCCAATGCTGCCATTATACAACATTACAAACAATTCTGTCCATTTGCTGTTGATAAAAAGCAAAGTTATTGTCCGGTGTGCTGTGCAGTCCACGGTGCTAAGCGGCTACAGGGACTACCGTGGGTGCAGCACTATGCACGGAAGATTGGACAGTATATTTCCCTTCTTATATACTCATTTCAAAAAAGACAAGAGACTATTTTATTACAATGGCTGTTTTGAGAGAAGATTGTTTACATTTGAATAAAACATATTTGGCTTTGCCTTTTGTCTAAATTGAGTTTATGGAAAAAAGATATATATGGTATATGGATATTCTACCTAAATATATGGGGATATGACTTTTGCCCGATTAAGGGTCAGCCCCAGCGTTTTCAGTGTTGCTTCCCCTTTAAGAAACCTTTTTAAATGTTTGTGTTTGTAGATGTCAGTACATTTTCCGTTTATGGCCTGACACCAATCTGGTGAGTCTTAACTTCCTGGACATTTTTTGCAGTAATAGCAATTTTCATCAGGTTTGTGATGTGGTCCAAATTCCTATCCTTGCAGTAATCAATAGATGAGATTGAGCGATGATCCCTCCTTCCCGCTTGCTATCCCACTTTCTTCTTTTCGCTATCCCAATTTCTCTCAAGGGAATGTTCAAAGCAGGCCTGGCTGGGTTACCTAATCCCATTGCTTCTAAAAGGTTCCCGGGTGCTGCATACACGAGGGTCACCTTGTAGGATCACCCCGACACACGCACGGCTTGGGATCACTCCAATTTCCTGGCCTCTAAGCGGTTCCACTCCACGGCTTGGACTCGTGGTCTATCTGGAGGCTGGAGATGAATTCTGGCTGGGCGAGATACAGCATAGAGAAGACACCATTTTTACCCACTTGGCGCCTCACGAGATAAAATGATAAATAGAGGCCATTAGTCATGTTGGAGACTAAATAAATGGGCCGTTTTGAAGCACAGCGAGTCGGGGAGAGATAATTAGGCATTCCACGTGTTTATGTGACAACGTAAATATTCTAAAGGGTTGTACCCCCGTCAACATATACATTTGCATATCCTCATTTGCATATTAACAGCCATTCCAGGCGTCAGTTGTCTGCTTTGCTCTTTTAAAGTCCCAGTATAAATAGCACCAAGTGTGGATGTAGCGATAAACATTATTTAAGTGTCTGCATTTAGGTCTCCATTTCATTTTCTATTATTACCTCTTTGCCCCCCTACTGCCGCATCTCACTAGTGTCTGCATCTGCCAGACTGTCTGCTGCTCCATGTTGGCTTCAAGAGCATCCGTCTCTGTCGGCTACACCCTTCATCTATTACTCTGCCCCCTTCCTCACGGATACTTCCTCTCCTCCTTGCCTACGTCGCTCCATCCCCCGTCACCATCTCCCCCTCCCAGAGTGAACTCCCGGACACATAGCAGCGCCACGGCGGAAAGACGGAGAGTATTTGTCACACGAGCAGCAGCCTGATGGTTGACAGCCGCCAGTCAGGAACATGACACGTTACATGACTCTATACGAAACCACTTCTCATCACTGCTGCAACTCGGCGCCTGTCCGACACCCAAGCGTAAACGTTTGTAAATGCGGGAGGCGGAGTCAGAGGGAGGATTTTAAAGCTTCGCTGGCTGTGACACGGCGGCAGTGTAGTGTTGCGTAGCGTGCAGTCAGCCAATCAGAAAAGTCCTCCCCCTGCGTTTTGTGAATGAGGTGCCAGTGATGCGAGGGCCATGCGCAGACACTTCAAGCCAGAATACGCTAACACAGTGATGTAATACAAGCCGTAGAGTAGCAGTAGGGTGTGGAAAACAAGAGGAAAAACTAAGCCATTTTCCATTTAGACAGGTTGCATTCACTGGAAAAAGGCGAGTACTTATTAAGTCCATTAAATGGCACTTGTACGCCATCAACATGAGAATTCGTGGAGGTGAGTATTATTAATAAGTCACCGAGTGTCAATCACTAACTAGCTATCTAATCACTAACGTGCATGTCATCAAGTGAGGTCACATCCTCCAACGGCCGTCCAAACAAGGAACACCTGATTTGGCTGACGTTGTGTACAAGGGAGTCATTTTGCCTAACCGCTAACCGCTAACCGCTATGTAAAAATCATAACTGAAGTGTTTTGTGCGAAGCGAGGTTGGCAACAACAAGGGGTGGGGGGTGGGGGGGGGCTGCATGTGTGTGTTTGTGTATGAAGTCAGTCTGTGGTTGCTTTGCCGACAGGGTGCGATGGCAGGGTAACAGTGCCCTCTTGGGGCGTGCAGAGACGTTGCGGGCCGGCCAGCATGGGCCAAGTGCAGGCAGTTGGTAGGCAGGTGCAAACAATGACAGCAAAGTCAAATCCCACGTTTTGTTCAAGCGCTTCAGCTGTTCCTCACCCCCCCCCCTTCCCCACAACATCTTCAATGACCAGAATGATCATCTATTTCACCAAGAAATCCAAAACATCCATCATACTGTTCCACTGCGCCGACTTAAATTGTTTGGTTCCATTCAAATAAAGAAAGAAAGTTACACATGTGAACCCATGACTGAGAAGAACAAGGAACACTGGGTTGTTTCTCCAACCCATGACATCATCATCTTTATGCTGCGGCTCTTGAGGAAAGGCTCCCATCTACAGGCCGCCACCAGAACTGCTACTACGCATCACACCAGGTGATGTCATAGTTTGGAAGGAATGGGGGGGGCTGTGAAGATCAGAAGCAGAGGCAAAGGAGGAGGTGATGTCATGTCTTCATAGCATGGTCTTTGTCTAAAACGTCTTCTTCAACAACGCAGCGTCGCTGTGATTCCCAGGGTGTCAGCTGCTGTGTTCACCGAGGACATAAACACAAAAATGAAAAGTTCCCCCGTTATGCTGCAGACCAGACACAATATTCTCACAGTCCTTGGCATTCCATCGTTGGCGCTCCCATACTATCTCCTATACTATCACGTCATTGGAGACCATTGCATGGCATTCCACACGCCACTCAAGGCCTAGCATATGGCCTTAACGCCGGAACCATCCCCGATTCTGGCCATGACAGGCAAGTTCTCCTTCCGCAGTCTCAGGGTAAAGAACAATACTCACCCTGAGAGCTAAGGGGCGGATCTGTGAAAACGTGATGCACAGAAAAAGAGACTATGGGAAATTAAAAGGAGAGCGGGCCAGGAATCGAACAGCAACAGAAAGTGACAAGGAAGGGAAGCACCAAGTTCAAATGGCCGATGAAGTCTACATGACGGCGTAGTAAAATGCCAATCATGACAGAAACCCCCAATTCAGACGGGGGTTATACGCTACAATGCCACCAACATATGGATGTGTATCATAATCCTACAAATGCTAATTGCTAATCATTCATCCACTCCCTACAGAGCGTTCCACATCATGGAGTTGTCCGTCACATCTTACAGACGTTCTTTACACAATATCACCTTCAGGACCGTGTCTGCATAAAGTGAGCAACAAAATGAGGCACTGATCTCGTCTGGTTTCCATACAAAAAACATGCAAATGCTGTGAGCCGATACCAGTCGTCAGTCGCCTGTCACCTGTCACCGTCACTCGTCACCTGTCCGATGCTTCTGAAACTATTTTACTTGACTAAAACATATTGCAATGCCACAACATTCCATAACCTGCGATATTGAGGAGACAGTAGACAGCATATTAAGTGTAAATCAGGCTTGCACAATAAGGTATTCTATTTATTATACCGCCCTCTTGTGTTCTATCATATAATGACATCAATTCAGATGCCACGTTGGATACATTTCATAAAATGTTAAATGTTGAGCCGTGGCCTCCTATAGAGCAGTCACACGCCAAGACCCCCCCAGACAGCTCCCCTCTGGGTACAGCTGCCAGTGAGTTGGGTGGGAAGCGGCATGATCAGACCGCCAGTGAACATGGACTTACCAGTCATGTTGTATCCACTGGCAGCCAGCTGTCCAGCCATGTACTCCCCATCGGAGTTGTTGTGACTGCAGCCCCATGTTTTCATCCAGATTTTCTGGGTGCCAGGAATCAGACTGGGGGAAAACATGCATGGCATGGTCTCATGAATACAAATAGTAAATATTAAGCCGGGTTTACATCAAATTCTTTATAGTTGGGATGCACAAGCCGATGCCGTTAACGTTGTGCTTCTCAAGACCCGTAGATAACCAATAACGTTTTACACTTTTTTTTCACTTCAACTGTAGTTTGTGTGCACCTGGAGGTAAGAACGATTGAAAGTTGCATTTGTCCTTATCAGATATCAAGACTGTTAACAAAACTCACAAGTACAAACTGTGGCTCCAAAAGCTTTACTTCTATCTCCAATGATGGTAGAGGTCTGGTCATGCGGGGTCATCATTTCCAGGACGAAATCACACATTGCTTCAGACCTCGGTTCATGTCTGGCAAACTTTTTTACACTTTCCAAACTGCTGCAATGATAGGAACAAGCCCCGGGCTCCTAGCGTAGCATTGATGCTGACGTGGTTGATGAGGTTTGATGCGTTGGAAGCTTGTTTCTCATCACGTGTGTGCAGAGCATTTGGCAAAATGTCTTCCTCTGAAAAGTCCCACTCGCTGGGGAAGTTACAAGGGGCCGTTTGTAGCACGTCAAATTATTTGTTCATCCTAACCCACCTACAGTACACCTCACAGGAGCTTTTCTCTATCCCCAGCTTGGTTAGGATCTTCGTTAGGATAGAACCATAAACAAGGAGAAACAAATGGAGATACACGGATGTAAGGTTCAATCCATTCGTGCACATTTCAGGTTCCACGCTTTAGCACTGTACTGAGCAGTGTGGATGGACTTGCACGCCTTCTAATTGTCATGTTGAAACCGCTGATGGGCTGGACTTTAAATAATGAAAAAACCATGATATACGGTGTGACCGTATCGATACTCCACCATGGGGTTAAGCACCCTGACAGACACCCCTACATAAAATAATCCCAGTGACAAAAAAGATATATCCAAATAATCGTGTACCTGTCAGCTTGGAGTTGCTCCTTGTTGAAAATGTCCGTTTTCCTCCTGGACCTGGGTATGATACTCCTTCTAGCAGACCGTCTCTCCTGGGGGGTGGGGTCACTGGAGGACACCATGTCCTCAATGTCGTCGATCAGGGAAGAATCACAAGATGAAGGCATGATCTGAAATCACACAAATCTCTGGTTACAAACCTTTTCTGGGCCCAGGAAGCCCCCCCAGCAAAGACACTTAATCTTCCAGATGAATGGTTCATTCCAACATCAATTCAATCATTCAGAGGTACAGACTACATACACGCTGGGATAAGATAGTTCCACTTTGGAACACATTTCGGTCCTATTTGTGAAATGAATGAAACATTTCGCGGTAGGTTACATCGTTTGTCCTGTTCTTTGCACTGGTATTGTTCAAAGTAAACACGTATTAAACAACGCTATTGAATTCCCAGTACTCTATCGCAGATGCCACGCTTGTTTACAACTTTTGCTGCATCCTATTAGAACATGCACTGTAAGGTGCAATATTGACACCAGTCACAATTAGTGCACATTCATGACAAGCGCACATTTGCCGTAGTATAGTACATTGTTTAGCACGGCAGCCTGCTTGAAAGGGGTTTAGTGGGGCCCTGCTAGCTGTTAGCATGCCCTACTTCACCGGGGTTTGTAGCAAGCGCCCACGTGGGGCAAGTTGACGAGCAGTACTAAAAAAGGTCATTCTTACCTCAGTTGCAGCGTTGCAAATTATTTACTTCAAGACGAATTCAGGAACCCCGGGGTGTGCGAGATGCGAAAATAAGAATTTTGAGGGCCAGAATACACTATCAGAAGGTCCCGTCCGCCATACTTTGAGTATGTCAGGCACGGCGAGACCAGAGGGACAAACTTGTGGGTGCTTTCGCGTATGAGAACCAGTCTTTTTTTACTGTTTCACACCCGCAAGTTCCTACTGCACAAAACTATCTACTTCTACCGTTTTGCTTACTCCAACCCCCACATGAAATCGATGTTTCATGCTTCTCCAATCTCGTTGTACATCTCGTATAATGACAATAAAGGCCATTCCATTCTTCGTTTTTTAATGTTTTTTCGTGTTTTTCATGTCTTCGTGTCTTTGTCTTGGTTGTGATTGGTTCATTAGGAGCCAATCATTAGCCAGAGGTGCCGGTAGTGTCCAAATCCAACGTTTTTGCTCATTCAGAGGTTGTGTCTGAATCCGGGGTCTGCATCCTACTCGGACAGTAGCCTACCCGGTCTACGAAGGCCAGACGTTCAGAGGTTCCTCCTCCAGCCGCGAACCAGCCTTGTGAATTGAGCCGGTCCAGCCTTTCGTCACACTTCCTGGTTGTGTCACGTGGTCTCATGCTTACCCCGAATGACGTCTGCCTTCAATCGCGATAGTAAAGTAAAGTTAGTAGTTTTTTCCATTTTATTTTACAGGAGAGAGAAGAAATGTTATCCTTCTATAAATGATTCTCCAGTTCACATTAAACAGTAGTAATATCCATAGCTCCTTCATTTAGTTAGTACTTTTTGGCTACTTGGTTCATTACTACAATACTGATCAGCAGCACCACATAAGTTTTACTGCATGTATTATCTGATGCCATATATGACTTATATGAAGTAGTAGAACAATGCAGGAAGCCAAAGGAGAAGGTTTGGAGACCATGGTGGTGCCACATGCCGTGGTGGCCGTCCTGCAGCTCCATCCTGATCATGATTATCTTTAGTATATTACAACTATTAGATTGGAGTATTTTCTTCAAGAAGGGTTAGTGACACGGCAGTGGAGAGCATCCAGCACACCCACTGGATGGATGATGACAGTGGAGACCAGTCCCCAGGATGTCCCATGGGCCGACACTGGACATCTTTGCTGATGGAACACAGACAGAAGCGCCATGCACTCATACTCATTTACTGAAATACATCTTTCACATAGTCACGGTATTATCATTCATGCTATGAAATAGCCATTTGCTAAGCCTGTTAGAAATAACTGTACCTTCCACTGTACTCATGAATATCACCTAGATCTATCTTCATACTCCATTCTGCCTTACTAATGGCTGACCGTATTCAAATACACTCATCATTTGAAAGGCGGAATATCCTCCTATTCTTCAATCTTTGCAATGAATCCAGACAATGAAAAGTACAAGAGCCGTCGTTTCAGCTTAAACATTCTTTACTGCTAAATGTTGTTTATGGTTGCTTTACTGCGTGCTTATGAGAAATGGAAACAAGACAACATGAACACAAGAACATTCATAAAAGTTAGCACAGCATTGGCCAATAAAACATGTCGGCGGGGTGCACACATAATGACGTCATCTTATGGTCATAATATTAAGTGCTGGGTGTTTATAAGGCTAGTAGCATCGGTCCAATCTTTCCACGTTGTAGAAAAACGTATGACTTTACAATCAAACTCTACTTACCCAAATAAAGCAACACTTGACAATGTTGGGATATGATGGCCACGGAGGTTGGTGGGAATGCAACAAGTCCTCCTCAACGGAGGAGGAGGAGGAGGAGGAGCAGGACACAGTGGGAGGAGCCTTAGCGGGCTTTCTAATTCGGACAGCCTTGGCGCAGCCCGATGACGTCACGCAGCCCCCGGATTCAGACACAGCCTATGTACCAGTGCCTACTTAGCGTATACAAGTATATAGTATGTTTTACTTCAATAAATACTGCAAACCAGCAGTCTGTTTAACCTTGTCCAAGATTTTTTTGTTGACATTTTATGCATGTTGCCGACTTTTGAACACTAATATGTTGTGAAATGTACTGTGTACACGTACTGATACGAGTACATACTACATTGAAGTGGCTAAAAACCCATTTGAACCACACAGAATGGGAATAGGGAACAAGACCCCAAACTGCAAGCATTTTGCTCACGTAGATTTCCTTTATTCAAATGTTCCATTACAAAGTCTGACAGTAGATAGAAAAATCCCACTTTGCCCCCCACACACACATATGCAACCCTCAATTCCTCGTTAGCAAAAGTTAAAGCAAAGCAAAACCGTAGGAACACACAGGAAAATGCTAAACATTAGACATCCCAACAACCTTCCACCCAAATTTTAAAAACAAAATGTGTATTACAGTTTTCCTTTTGTAGAAGCATGTATTTTTAATCACATATTCGTTTTTATTTCAGCTTACTGAATGGGCGACAGACAGAATGAGCCTCGCAAGTCCGGCGGTGCTAATTCAATATCGGCTGTCGTACCACAACAACATTCCATCAAACAGTCATGGGCGCACAACCGCACCCTGTGGAAGAAACACTACAGGGTTAACTGTGCATTACCATATATCAACATTCCTTTGCCAAGCTCTTCCCAAAAAGCGGATAAAAGATAGTTTGCTTCTATGTGGGAGTATCTGAGAGACATTGAAAAGAAGCTGCCAAGACAAAAGTAGCGATGTTGCTAGGAAAGCTCACGTAACGCTAAGTCCGGCTAATCGGAAGACATCAGCCTCGCTGTTCTTTCCAATGTCGCCCAAATACTCTTTGCTCGACAAAGACCGGAATACCAGACTTCCCTAATCTCGAAGATTGACAACAAAATAAAAGTTCATTGACATGTCAAAAAAAGTCCCAAATGTAAAACGGACACACGGTGTCACGAAGCAATGCTAGACACTGGAGCAGTGGACAGAAGTCACCGATTCCAGTCCAGTGGAGACGTAGCCATGTCCTGTGACGGCCATTTAAAGGGCCCAGAAGCTCCCGCTTGATGTCTGAATAGGATCTGGGGCTCACATTATCATCTGGAAAAGAAACCCCAAGCACACGGCCACCAAGGGTGCACCCCAGCTGGGTGGTGGTGTAAATCTCGTGAGAAGGTCTACACGTGGATGCTCACACAACTGATGATCCAAGTGTGCTAGGAATGCAAAGGTAACCACAAAGACTGGCGTCCATCTTTTTTAACTCTTGTATCTTGTCAAACAGCAAGCGAGGTAGCCTCGGGCACCCTAGGGCACCCTAGGGCACCCTAGGGCACGCAACATTTCTAGTAAAGAAAGCAAAACAAAGGACACGTGGCAGGCCGTCGTGAGCAAGACAGATCTTCTGCCATAAACGCTGAGACAAGCACACGTCACACCAACAGCAGCAACACGCCCTGCAACCGTAGGTTTAAAAACCACAGACTCCGACAAGACTGTTGTGTTTTACCATCACACGGGTCCAAGTCCGGGCAGCCACCCCGAGCAAACGGCTTCTCATGACAGATTATATTTCACCAGTTTTAAGATCTAGATCACTGGTTAGATGAAGGCCAGTGATGACCGAGCGATCACGAGTTCGGTCTACTCGCCTCAACTGCTAGTGGATAACGTGGAGTGGAAGTGATCGAGTCAAGTCACGAGTAGCGTGGTAACCTGGTAGCGTGGTAACCTGGTAGCCTGGTAACATGGTAACCTGTTACCAAGCCAGACTGGCGTGCAGTGGTTAGAAATGGCTTTGGTTTATTTGTCACCTGGTTTCCATTTACATCACGGCAGGTTCAACGGCCCGACAGCACGGATGCTGCAACACTTCGCCTTAAGTTAACCGCGTCCAAAATGTGCTGATATACAGTCGCCCCTCGCCATTTTGCACTTGGATTTTCCCGAGTATATTCATTGAAAAGTCCTATCGCTATTCCTCGGTTGACTACGACATATTATTAAACAACAATGAGCAAACTGAAGCAACATTTGACTATCTTTGTCCTAAACTGAGCAAAAACCCAAAGACAAGGCATTGAGAAGACATACTATAGTGATGCATTCAAAGCGAAGGCATAGCCCGGTCCGGCACGGAGTCTGATGGGAAAGCCTGCAGTGGGAATGACACCGTGTCAGCTTCGGTAATTTGAGGACTTCATTCAGGCCATCAAGTCAAATGAAACCAACAAACGGGTAGGTGTAAGCGCGTCCACGTTATTGTCCTATTTTCTCTCACGTCTATAATATTGGCCAATAAAAGTGACTATAGGGATGTTATTCCATGCCAGAGAGCTCCGATCATGTTTAACGTATTTCCCAAGGTCATAACCAGGTTTTCTATGCGCTATGCAAATATGACATTTGTACATGTGGAATCCTCCTCGGCGGTGATTCGCTCATCACAGTTGGGTCTGGAAGCAACTGACCACGATAAAGGAGGGGCGACTGTAATCACCTGCGGGAACTTTTGCTGAGATTGTTTGACTTTAGGGTTGTTAGCATTCAGTTCTGTACCATCCGATTCCCTCCAAGTGTGTCTTCTGTTAATATGAGCACTCGGGTTCATTGCTGCCAAACGAGACCAGTACCAACCATGCTGCTCTTCAGGTGAGTAAACCAGCCGCTTGTCTGCCTTTGGTTAGGGTTGGGGTTGCATTTAGAATTGGCCTATACAAACTAGTCACAGACATCCACGCTCACCATGTCTAACGCGCTCCAATGCACTCCAGGATGATTGACAGCAGCTAGTGCTAGCTGCACAGGAGGTCGTCCAGGCCCAAGGAGGGCATCCTATCAAAGTCACAGGCGTCAAATAAGTCGCTGATCCCCTGGTCGTCTCCAAGACCTAGCAAGTAGTCATCTTGCTCCAGGAGCGGGGGGGCCAGGTTCAAGAAGGGCCCCAGGGAGGAGGGGATCTGGTCTTCCGTTTGCTGAAGAAGGCTGGTGTACGGGGACGAGATGGGCGAGAGAGCAGTGACCGAGACGGAGGTGACGGAGGAGGAGGGTGGTGCTGGTGCCAAGGAGGTGCTGGGGGTCTGGGTTGGGATGCTGGGATCTGTAGAGGATTTGGAAGCAGGTTAACTACTGAACATATGACTATGATAGGACTAGACCTGACAACTTCCCACGTAATCCCCGGCTGGGAATCACAGTATGACATTTGTACCACGCATACCGGAGGCCTGACCTAAACCCAATCAATTCAGACGCTTTGAGTCACTCGTTCCTTCTACAGCTTACCCTGGAGGACTTTGAGGAAGGGTGAGTTCCCATTGATGTCCGTGTTTCCATTTTTCACAGGACTGCTGTGGTCATTCTCCTCGTCAGGACACAAGAGGACTTCAATCGGGCCTCTGGTGCTGGTCAAGTGGATGGATAAGCTCTGCAGAAGGGAGGAAGTGTCAATCCAAACTAGCCAGATTTGTTTTTGTTAAATGTTAAAGAACATTTCAGTGGTTCCTACAGGATCCGTGTGCGGTGGTGACATTTTGGATTTTGTAGGGAAAAAATCTAATTGCAGAACCCTTCAAAGGTTTGGCCATATTTTCTGGGGATGCATGATAAATATGGCTGATACGAGCTCATTAGCGGAAGATCATTTGCATGCTAGTGGCATGAGGGAAGCACCTCGCCTACTGCCTGACTTCTGTAAGCAAGACAAGAGCAGCAGAACACAGAATTTACCTCGTCAGGATCTGGTACTTCCAGCTTGGTGTCTGTGGGCGCCTTGACAACAATAACCGTCTGGTCTTGAAGGTTCGACAGTTGTTTGATGTCTTCATACGTGACGTAGGCATGCGTGGAGGTCAACGGGTCAAAGAAAGAACGAAAGACAGAAGGAGAGGCGGCCAAGAGTCGCATCGGCTTCAGGAAAAAAGGATATTTCTGGTTGCTTGAAGACTCGCTCATGTGCCTGGAGTCCAGGCTGCATCTCTGGATGAGCTGCTCCAGCCTCTGCTCTTCTTCTGCCAGCGCGGAAACCTCTGCGGTCAGTCTCTGCCTTTGGTTGAGTGACCCCTCCACCTCCAACAGACTGCAGCCCCTTTGAGCAGACGTTTGACTTTTAACAAGGAAGGTCTTCAGTAAAGTGCAAATCTCCACACAAACAATTCCTGACAAAACTAACGTCATTGACGCCAAGTTGGAAAAGGCCTGCACGCATCCCTGACTCTTGGCTTGAGTCTTGACTCGGGCCTTCCCTTAGCAACCCTGCAGTCCCATCAGTCTGGCTGACTTGCAGGGCTCGTGTCATGAAATAATTAGCGCCTGGTCGGAGGAGCGACGGCATTACCCGACAATGCAACAAGAGAAAACGTCACCTCCACATCTGGGATTCCCGCTGTCTTTGCGTCTTGCTAGCTACATGTAAGTTTCATAGCAATTAGCGCAGCACCTTAGGGGTCATCCTGCTTGGATTCCTCTCTCCTCGCCGCTCTGCAGAGGTGCTGCAGATGTTGATGCTTGGTAAAGCAAAGGTGCAAAGGCAGACTAGGAGTTAGAAAGAATGCTTACTGGCCCACAAACTGATGCTCAACCATATTATTATGATCAAATGTATTCAGAAATAGCTTAGCATAAAAATGCAATATTTCATTGGCATTAGCGGCGCGTACGTGGCTAGTCAAGTCACACGGTAGCCATTGGCGGAAGACGTGGAACGTCGCCAGAGGGGTTGGGATAGTAACGGTGGGTGTGCCACATTAGGCCATTGGTACCATGCTGGGCGTGGCCACAAGTCCCCCGCTGGCTCCTGCTCATGACATCACGTGTAGACCATCTGGCCTTACTTGGACTTCTTCTAATTGTGGGATTGAGGAAGGCGGTCATCCCTTGTGAGAGCAACAACATCATGAATGAAATAAGACGTTCATACAGGATGTCTGTGGATGAGCGCGCGTGCTTTGACGTTGACGCTATTTACAGTCTTTATTCACTAGGAAAGGCGGTGGTCATCTCCAACTGGTGATGACCCATCGTACCGCTGCCCTTCTGTGACTCAGCTACCTTGTGGCCTAATGGCTCCGTGCCTTGGTCCACCTTTTCCACTCTCGCCAAAGGTTCTGCACGAAAGGGGTTGATTGGGCCCCCAGTACGGTACAACTAGCCTGATGTCCAGGGCTCGGCCACCCGCAGCCCCAGAGACACATGCGGATCCCGGCCTCCGTGATGAGACTTTTTTACACCAAAGTGGAGGAAATGGGCATTTTCTAAGCGGTTGAAATATCCGACTCACCGCATGTCCCTGAATGCATCTAGACCCCATTCTGCTTGCTGATTGGATGAGCAAGTGAAGGGGCGGGGTGGCATCTTGTTGTTCTACCCCCATGGTCATCTATTCAAAGTAAGGCTGTCATTCATGATGGTAAAGGTTGCCGACCCCTGGCTTTCACGCCGCACAGTAAGTCTGACAGCTTTTGGTGCTTTCATGGAAGGGAGCAAACGCAAATGATGCACTCCAAAAAGGTCCACCCATCACAGCTCTGTGGGCGTGGAAGGGGAGGAGCTAGCCTGCCGTGATGCCGATGCATACTTCAGGCTTAAGTCATCACTTACATCCACTGAATGTTGTTCTTTGACTTCTTCTTGATGAGATGAATGCCCTCCAGTACATTCGTGATGTCGTACAGCCTTCTTTTCTGGACCTGAACACAGAACAGTACATCACTAAACGTTAGGAGGTGGGATTCTGAACCACACATCCACGTACATCCACAGTATGTCACAACCTCCAGAACTTCATAAAGGCTGCGTCCCAATCCGGGGTCTGCATGCTACTGGGCCACTAGCCTACCCGGTCTACGGAGGCCAGACTTCGGGAGGCCCCTCCTCCAGCTGGTAGCGTTACGTGGTCTCATGTTTACCTTAACGTCCTGACAGAATATCCGCCTTCAATCGCGACAGTAAAGTAACAAAGTTAGTAGTTTTTACCATTTTATTTTACAGGAGAGGGAAGAAATGTTCTCCGAGCCAGATTTATCTCCAGCTCACAGCTAAACCTGGTATATTAAACTGTAGTAATATTCATAACTCTGTATTTAGTTAGCACATTTTGGCTACTTCCTCTCAACTTTGACGTTTTACGTTCATAAAAGTTAACCGAATTTGCCAATAAAACATGGAGGTGATGTACACAAATAATGAAATCTTGTTCCATTTCTGTTCATAATATGAAGTGTTGGGTATTTACATAACACTATTAATATCTAAAGTCGAATCTCTCCACGTCATATAAACTTTGTAGCATGACATAAACTCTGCTTACAAATAAATCAATACTTACTATGTACAAACAAACGAATACTTACGAATTCATCAATACTTACTATGTACAAACAAACGAATACTTACGAATTCATCAATACTTACTATGTACAAACAAACGAATACTTATGAATTCATCAATACTTACTATGTACAAACAAAGGAATACTTATGAATTCATCAATACTTACTATGTACAAACAAAGGAATACTTGTGAATTCATCAAAACTTACTTTGTACAAAGGAATACTTGTGAATTCTGATTCTCTCAGCTTTGCATCCTAATAAGAATGTTTGGATATGATGGGCCACCACGGTTGGTGGGCATGCAGACCTCTTCATGGAGGAGCCCGTGTGGCCCTTCTAATCGGGACAGCCTCGGCGCAGCACAATGACGTCATGCAGCCTACAGATGCGCACTTTTAGGAAGCAGCCCCCGGAATCAGACACAGCCAAAGCCTTTACAACGTACTGCATACTGTACAGTACTTTAGCAGTCGTTCATTGACTGGAGCCTACCACAGTTGACTTTGAGTGGGGGCTGGGTAGACCCTGGGCAGGTTCACATCAATCACAGGACCACATTGACATAAACAACCATTCACACCTCGTGCAAACTCCTGACAGAGGTGCTCCATGAAGAGTCAAGCCTTGGATCCTCATGACGAGGGCAACATGTTGACATGCTGACATGACCGTGTGGCCTACTTAAGCGCTCACTAACCACAATATAAGCAATCGGTTCAGTTCGGAGGAGCAAATGACCTGCAAAGTCTCTGCTGCAAGGTTTAGGTCCAAAACTCCATCTGAAGACTGGGCCAGCAGATCCACAAACTTCTTGGTCAGCAGGCCCAGGGAGGTGTCGTAGCGCGTCCTCTCTGGTGGGGACTTGGGTGCTACAGTGGAAGACGAACATAGGCTATTAAATACTAGCATCTTTAAAATATGAAGCACCATCCATCCATGGATATCACACCGCTCGTCCTCAATCACACACAAAGCATTCCGACTCCCAGTCGTGCCACTGCAGCCTGGTCTACAAACAGCCAACATGCATGATGATACAAACCAAAGTACCGGAAAACTATATAAACACTGAACGACACGGTACAACCATGTGCCAAAGTAGCCAAGGTAGCTGAGCGAAAACAGATGAAGATTCAGACGTTTCAGCAATGCAAGGTTGTCTTTTGAATGACGTTTATTAGGAGGAAGAAAACTAGCGCCAATTATGTTCCACATAAAACATACCCTCCTCGGTTAGGGACTATTTTTGTCATAGTACCCAATCCAATGGGCACAAAGCGGTACAACTGTGTACCAGGTTCCCTTGGGTTCCCAATAACAAATACAATTGCTTTACAAAAATGTACACAAAAATCTAGCTTTTAGGTTTACTTGCCAAACCTGACTACTACATTGTCATTCCCAAAAATGAAAAAATATATAAAAAAACAGTATGAATTTGACACCTAGAGAAGAGACCCCCCCCCCCCAAGGATCATGTGGAGTTTTATGGCAGCGACGAGCACTCTACATCCAGCACAATGTAGGATTGTTCAAGGGGAACAGCAATCTAGTTTCATCTCCGATGGATGGATCCCAGGGGTCTACATCTCAGTGAGTGACGTAATCATAGAACCATAAGAAATAAACAGGATACAAACCAGGTTCCAACTTTATTGTGTTGCACGTACAAAAAGTCTTACTTTTCGGAGTCTTCACGTGTGTCCCATTGGCTACCGGGGCACCTCTGCCTCTCGACGACCTCGAGGGTTCTGACTGATACTGGTGGTCCGAATCGTCCAGGGCTAACCTCCTTTTGGCCTGGGACAATATGGAAGGGAAGAGGGTGAGCTTCCAATTTTGTAGCATGTGCAAAAAGTCAATGACAGGCAGCGTATTCACTACTTTGTACTGTTCAACACCATCCTTCCCATTCCATGACACCTGCTTCTACTTTTACCCAAAGTCAGGCTTGCTATCATCACGTCGTGCTGCAGTCCATTTCTGGAAACAAGATGGGACTTCACCTCAAAGAACTCATTTGTGCAACGCCTCCCTCAATCACTACCAATACCAACCAGCCCAAAAAGCCTTTCCATCTGCTGAGCTACAAGCATGCATCAAGATGGTGACCATTACATGCCAAGGGGCTTCATGGAGCCCTCCAAGGTTCTTGAACAGCAACCCCACTGTGGGTGCGTTGGAGGGGCAAGGCGGCCATGCTAGTATCCTGGTGCCACATCATCACATCCTTCAACCTTTAAGTCTCTCAGAGAAGCATGTCCTCTGTTGACAGTCTAAATGTCAGCCATTTTCTATCAGCCAGCACCCCCCTCCTCCCCCGCCTGCTCCAGCATGAAACACGCTCAGTTCACCTCTCAAAATTAAACCATATATAAAACACTAAAGAAAGGCCAAATCCTGGAATGAAGCATGGCTAGTTGTGTGCTTTAAGCAGGTTATGCGCACAGGAAATGTGCAAAGTAGCACCAAAGTAGCACTCAAGGAACAAACGAGGGTGACTATGAAAGGCATCGTTTTGCACTTAATTCAGAGTCGGCATAAATACAGCATACGCTTGTGCAACATCAGTCAGGGCCGCCAACTAATGATTCCACCTTGTTCATTAACATTGCTGCTAGCCATGACAGCTAACTCATTTTCATGCTTCATCCAAGTTGCATCTTAATGGCCGATAGAAGCTGCCCTGCTCGTATCGAAGCTCAAGTGGGGCTAAAGTGCCCCCAAGAACAAGAGCTGCGAGTATAAAAGGGTGGACGGCCGAAAGCGGGCCAAGATGAGGCAAAAACAGCCGAATACCATCCCCAACCCCCCAAATGAAGAAGACTGAGCGGCCACTAGGCCAGCGCTAACGTTGCTGATCTCTTACCAATGTTTCCATCTGGCTCAAGCGAACTCAAAAGCATCACCGAGTCCGCCCAGCGAGCCGTTCAGGACAAGCCGATGTGTCCAAACGGTGCTAAAACACTTTAAAGGCGTCGCTGCGCTGACAGTCACATAAAACACTCGAGTGCTACAGTTGGACAACTTAGCCAGCGGTAGTTAGTTAGCTGCCCGGCTAGCGGCTAGCAGCTAGCTGGCAGAACAACAAGCTCGGCTAACCCTAGCAGGCTAACGCTAGTCGGGGGAAATGCATTCAATATGTTGATAGGAGATTACCGGCGGTCTTCCTAATGCGGCTCGACGTCCTGCTCCATTGGCCGCACTTTGTTGTGGAGTTGTGTAAATGTTGTTTATCGAGGGCTCGGACAAACATACACTTGGGGTCTGGGTAACGTTGCAAGGCGGGGGTGTCGTTATTATTTGAATGTAAGTAGCGTTGGCTTGACTGGGGTTTAAACGATCCGAGAGAGCTGTTAAAATGATGTTATTGTCTAAAGGAGAGCCGCCGACGCCCGCTAAAATGACTTTGTCCGGAGCCGAGGAGATCCCTCTTCTCATCTTGTTCTCCGGGTAGCCCCTTTCTTGTCTCGACACTTACAAGCCGCTCCGGTTGCTAATCCACCGCAAGAGTTACAAAAATACTCAGACCGAAGTGAAGATAAAAGTCCGAATCATCGACTTTTGCAACGTAGGAGTCCTCGTGAACGTGCATTTAGGCAGATGCAACGGATTAAAAAGTAAGCCAACTCTCGTTTCCCCCGTCGAGAAATGGCTTCAGGAAGCGGCCTGATGAATGAAGGGATACGGTTTACGCGCTCAAGAGCCCTCCCGCGAAACTCAGATTTCCCGGGAAGTTTTCAAAAAGAATTTACATGTCCCTCTCTATTGGGTGTTCGTGTCGGGGTCCCCGCCCTATTTTACAGCCCATTCTGTCCAATGGCGGCGATGAATTCTGCGCGCCACGTGCTCATTGGCAGTTGTAAACAGGTAAACGTCATCGGTCACACGTCTTGTAATTCCACACACAGGCGCTAGATGGCGAAAGCAAACATACTGTACCAAGTGAGTTTGAAGGTGTGGATTTTGATTCTAAAGCTCCACACTTCGAAGTCTTATTTTAAGTCGTACTCGTCCGAAATCTATATTTATATGGTGTATTTATACATTATACATCAACATCAATATCAAGTATCTTTGAACGTTGCATATGAAACAGGTGTGGCAAACGACACGGATTGCAATGTTCTAAACCAGACATAACATTATATATATTCACTCCAAGTGAAAACTTATCAAGAGCAAGGGAAATGCCTTTGTAATCATGTGAAAATTATGACAAAAGGAAAGGAAAGGAAAGGATATGCAAAGAGAAGAGCGATTCATTGCAGAGGGGGGAATAATGATTTGATCACCCTACTAATTGTCTGCAAAAAAACATGAGGAAACAATCATTTCTGGGAGGTGTGGCTAAAGTATGGTAGGTTTATTAACTCACGTTAATAATCATGCTACATGATGCTATCATTCATCGGGACGTCAAGGTCCTGATGTGTGAAGCCTCTGAGATGAGGGTGGAGTGCTCCCTCCATGGTGGGAATGGTGTTGGGAATGGGGTCCTGCCCCAGGTGGAGGAGTTATAGAAGTATCTCGGGGTCTTGTTCACGAGTGAGGGAAGGTGGGAGCGAGAGGTCGACAGGCGGATGGGCACAGCATCTGCAGTAATGCGATCGCTGTTCCGGACCGTCGTGGTGAAAAGAGAGCTGAGCCGGGGGACTCAGAACTCAGCCAGGATTCATTCAGGGTCTCACAGAAAGTCTAATTTTTTAAAAACTCATGACAAAGATGCATATTTTACCCAGTCCGGTGTTCAAAAAATACTGGAGCATTGCGAAGGAAGCCACAACAAAGAGGCCGAAGAGCCACATGCGGCTCTGGAGCCGTGGGTTGCTGAACCCTGCCCTGAGAGATAGGGTCATCAGGGAGGGGCTCAGAGTAGAGCCGCTTCTCCTTCACATGGAGAGGAGCCAGTTGCGGTGGCTCGGGCATCCAGTCCGGATGCCTCCCGGATGGGACCGAGGACACGCTGGAGGGATTATGTCTCACAGCTGGCCTGGGAACGCCTTCCTGTCCTCCTGGTGGAGCTGGAGGAGGTGGCCGGGGACGGGAAGGCTGGGGTTCCTACTGAGACTGCTGCCCCATGACCCTGACCTGGATGAGCGGAGGAGAATGGATGGAATAAACATTTGATCATCAAGCAAAATGGCTTAGTGCTAAGAAGCCTTTGTTTGCTCACCAGGGTTGTGCACATCTCAGGAGGGATTCTAGCCCACTCCTCTTTACACCCTCCGGTTCCCAAAGGCCTTGAGGTTGTCGCTTGGCAACTTCAAGACTTTTAAGCCATCCTTGATGGTATGGTTTGGGTCATTGTCATGTTGAAAGAGCCATCTACGATCCATCTTCAGTGTTCTGGCTGAGGGTTCTCATCTGAGATTGTACGGTACACGCCCCCATTCATCGCCCCCCCAATGTGGTGAAGTCTTCCTGTACCCTAAGCAGAGAAACAACCCCAAAACAGTAGGTTTTCACCTCCATATATGACAGTGGTGATGGTTGTTGGTCTTGTCTCAATCATTCAGGTGTTCATTGGCAACCTTCAGACTAGCTTGTTTGGTTTCTACTGCCTTTTTCAGCAGGGGGACCTTGGGGGGACCCTATTGCAACTTAATCCATGATGGGGAAGTGTGTTACTAATGTTTTTCTTTGAGACTATCCTCCCCAACTCCCTTCAGATCATTAACCAGCTCCTCCTGTGTAATTCTGGGCTGATCCCTCACATTTGGGGTTCCAGCTGACTGGTGACCCTCATGAGGACAAGCGCTACAGGAAGTCTTTTGGCAAGCGACCACCAGGAGATGCTGTCATCAGTGTAAACACAGGGGAGAGTGGTGAGAACAAATCGCAATTTCCTGGTAACATTTAAGAAAAAGACAGATAAAAAGATAAATGGGAAAACATGTAAAAATACTGTATACATCTTTGGATATATGAAAGCAACTTGTATCAGACTGATGATAGACACTAGTATGGAAAAAGGAATGGAGGATACAATCCTTATGACGGCACGGTGGAGGTATTGGGCTCCTAATGCTGTTTATTACATCCAAACTAATGCTAGGACTATACACATAGTATACACTATACTATACACTATACACACTATACACACTATACACACGGTGCAGATGACTCTAATATTCTGATAGCAGCCCACAGAGGGTGTTTATTTCTTACTTACTTACCATCTTAACACTTGAGCTCGCACTGCAGTATCATTTGTCATATTGAATACTTGTCAAGTGCCACCCACTTTTCCATCCATCTGTTTTTTTATCCTCACTGGGAAGGGTGTAGTATGCTGGAGCCGATCCCAGCTGACTTTGTACACCCTGGACTGGTGGCTCATATAGACCAACAACCATTCCCCCCACATAAATACCTATGGACAATTTGGAGTGGCCAATGAAGCTAACATGTTTTTGGAATGGGGGAGGAAACCGGAGTACCCGGAGAAAAGCCACGCATACACGAGGAGAACATGGAAACGGGGAGAAGACCCACCTTACAAACAATGTACAAGGATGAGCCCATTCAAGAAACAATACCAGCAGTTGATGTTTGCTAAATACAAGAATGAAGAGTCTTGGACCAGTCATGATGTGCTATATATATCACTATATTGATGGTTACTATGGTAACCATTATGTCATTATATGGTTATATCACCATATACTTCAGTATGTGTCAAAAATACAAATAAAAATTAAATCAGAAAGGCAGGAAGTGAACAAATGTAACAGTTATAGATTGTAAAGTAAGGGGGGGTACAATAAGCTTTGCTTCTTCCTACTCCTTTTGGACATGTGGAACTGTGAATTGGTTATGTGATGCACTCAATTGTAACTTGATGCATGTTCAAATCAAATGAAACCATTACCATTACCGATGTATGCTTACAATGTATAACATAGCAAATGTATGCTTTATGTATTCTGTTTATTTGTACTTTGAACAAGAAGTATCACTTACAAAACGTGTGTAGAATATCTGAGAGCACTCTCCGCTTTTATTTCCATCCTGGGACAACAGGTGTCGTCACAAGATGGAACAAGTATTGTCAGTCCAATATAAACTTCCGGTATGTGTTTTATTTTGGAAGGTGTTTTCGGAAGTTTTGTCCACCTTCATTAATCCAGCTCAGGCTGTCTCGGACTTCAATTGAGTGAGGAGTGGGAGGAAGCCGGGCTTGTGGGCTGGTCTGACTTTCCCCGGGACCTTCTCTTGGAGGACCAATGTGTTTTAGTCTCACAAAATAGTAAATGTGTCCTTAGAAAGGAAAGAAAAAGCGAGTGACCCGGAACGTCGAGGAACAAGAGTGTAGGATGGACGAGAGCGCGGTCAACGGGTTTAAAACTACTGGCTCTCAGTGGCTGCTGCCGGTCAGCGAACATTTGGGATTTCCTCTGGACCAGGTAAGACGAGTCAGCACATTATTATCTCACTAAAAGGTCCAGCACTTTCCATTGAGCAGGTCCACCACGCTCGTTTCGTACCTCCCATAGAGTGACTGATCACTTAACCCCACCCGCTCGCCTTACGTGGGTGTGAAAAACAAAGCATGTGTAATAAACTGATGAGGTGACAGATGCTGTGCTAAACTGTGACCAAGTCCATCCATCCATCCATCCATCCATCCATCCAGCCATGTTCTTGTCCTCACCAGATGGATGGATCCTATTGGGGGAATTAGACTTTGGTAATGATGTCATGGGTTAAATATCTCCCCTGCCTTGGTAGCTTAGCTGTTCCACATGTGAAAGACAAGGCAACATAACCATAATACACCATAATACAGAATCAGTGGTGGTACTTATATTTGCAAATAGCAGAATATTCCTGCAACACCAGCAACGTGTTTATACGCCACAGGTGAACTTTCTGGCATGTCAGCTGTTTGCTCTGGCGGCCGCCTTCTGGTTCCGTCTGTACCTGAGTCCTCGCCATAGCAATCCCCTGGTGAGGCATGCCGTGGCCACCCTACTTGGCATGGCCTTCCTCATCTTCTGCTTTGGATGGTACGTATGAGGACGTCCACACTGCACTCATGGTATGTGAAGTTGTACTTTCCACAACGTTTGGCTACGGAACCTTACAAAGGATTCTTGGTGGGCCTTTCTGACACCAGGCCACTTCCACGGGCCTTTAAGCCCACAGAGTAAACTAGGGTACGCATGTGCTTGTCAATATGATCACGCTTTCTTGTGGTTGAGGAGGCAGCGCGGTCGACATGTTGCTCTATTGTGTTCACGTGTCCTTCTCTACAGGTATTCCGCCCTCATCGTGATTGTGGTGCTAGGAAACTACGTCATCATAATCCAGGATGACGTAAGCAATGTACACAGGTAAGAACATTAGATGAGATTGTCCATCCATCCATTAGATGCATAGTCCAGGTTTCTTCCACTGTCAGCTTTTGAAGAATGTCTGACTTTCCGACACTTTCACGACTTTCACATTATGAAGCAGGGTAGGTGGACAACACAGCAAGCTAAATCATGTAGCCCAAAGAACTGAAACCACTCTCGGGACTGGGCCGGTTTACTTAACGTCATGTCTAAAATGCTCTATATGGAAAAAGACAGCAGCTCAGATCTGGAATGTCTAAGTCAGAGAATCAGGATTGACAGGTGAATAGAGTTCTTTTGTGTCCAACAGGCCAAGGTCTCTAGACCAGACTGACCAGTCTGCCTGGCAACAAGCTGACAGAGAGTGATGAAGCAAAAGCAGCAAACGTTATGATAGTGCTAGCGCTACGTCTGTCCTATTCAGGTCAAACTTGTCCGTCAGGCTCAGCCATTGGTGGAGCTGATGGCCACGACACCAAATGGTAGCTTATTCACTCAGTGTACTGCATTGTTTGAATCCCATGAAGACAGTGGGACGTGTGTATACTTGGGTGCCGCCTTTGTCTTGGCCTTCATACACCAAACAAAAGAGACGATTAGATTGAAATGTACACTTCCGGCTATAATTGGAGATCATATACTATTTAGGAATGACAGCAATTTTATCCTCATTTCAAGTTCATAGCAGCTGAGCCGCTCATATTTGCTAAATGAGACAGTGGAAGCATTTTCTGACCCTTTCCCGAGTGGAGGGATGTGCGTGGAGGTAGAGGTGACTGCAGGCGTTGTGTTGTTGGGTAATTCAGGTGGAGCTGTGGAAACTGTCATCATGTCTTTGCACAGGCCCAGTGATTCAAGAAACATCCACAGCTCACTCCAAATGAGCCATCATAGAATATTGTAGAAAGTCCATCATTACAGTAACCGGGTACTCTTAGTACATGTAGGCATATGTAGGCATATTTGTTCACTTGAGACCACATTTTGTTGTACGTGGCGCATTTTAGCCACAATCCTTATGTGAAACGTGAAAAGACATTCCTTTCCCTTTTCTGTGCATTCTAACGAAAGAGAATGACTTAATATGAGCTAGCTGACAATGCACATCATTGGGACCAATTTTCCTTTCAGGCCAGCAGAGAAGGGTTTGCTGGCCCTGACCTCCAACCACCGGGCACATCAGTGTGTTTAATTTGTTTAATGACAAATGCGCGACTCTCGACCACGACCCTGGTGTGGATAAGCGGTAGAAAAGGAATGAATGATAATATTTAATGGCCACTCTACACTGGAAAAAAGGTTAAGGACCCCTTATCTAGTTGGCCTTGCCCATGTTGACCTCATTAACACAATAAATAGACAAATGATTCCCAGTTGCCGTTGGAGCTTGCACATGAACACCTTCCTTTTCCCTCCAAGGAATTCCATGGTGATCGCAATGGGATACCTGACCATGTGCCAAGTGAGCAGAGTGTTCATCTTTAACTACGGAATCCTGTCCACTGACTTCTCCGGGTGAGGAAGCCACACCTTTGCCATGAGAGGCTGTTAGTCATTCCACTTTGCGAGCGTGGAATGATGTGTTATCGGTTAACTTTCCTACAATGTGCTCTACCGGCTCACAGCGTCACCAGCGCCACGGCCTTGGGTAAACACAGCACCGCTGATGAAGAGCAGCAGTGTACGTGGAATACTACTTACTTGCATAAGACGGAAAACCAGTGATAGTAGGAGGGAGCGTCATGTCTCAGGGCATGGCAAGTCACCCGTGTTTTTAGCATGAAATAAATCAAACACGTTTAGTGCTACGGTGTAAGTCCTAGGTGCTAGCACGAGTACTACCCAACCAGCGTGCGTTGGCTGAGATGACATGGATAAATGAACAATGGCCACTTCACTTCACTGTCTCCATTGAGCTCAGCCTGGAGGTGAGAGAGGAGCTGATGCACGCCAACAGCACTTCCTCCATCTTGGATCACTTGGGATCGTCTTAGCCCTTCAGCAACATTAGCTTCCTTGATTTCTTCTTTCCTCGCCAGCATGGGACCTGCACTTGATGCAGACCTCCTGGCCAGATTGGACTTTCTTTACGGCAACTTTCTTTGGCCCCATGGCGGGTCATCAAGCAGTCACACAATAGAAATGCATGGAGAGGACTCAGCAACGCCAAGCCACTGGGTTTTGAGGAACGATATAAAACGGGGCAAACGTGGAATATTGTACGATAACCAAAAGAGCCCAAATTTGGGTGACAATGTTCATGGAAGACTGAAGCGTACCTAAACTAGGGCGTTGGAAAACCGAGGTTTGACTGTACTTGGACGTGGATCCGTATGCTACTGAATGAAGCAATATTTGATTTCCTGCCCAGCCCGCTGATGATTGTGACCCAGAAGATGACCACACTAGCCTTCCAGCTCCACGACGGTAAGAACGCCACATGGCCAAAAGCCCCGCCTACGCACAATGGGGGTTTATGGAATGTTCAAAAGTTCTCCTTTTTCCAGGTATGTGTAAGAAAGCCGAACAACTCACCGCAGAACAGAAGCGACGATCCATAAAGTAAGTTTGGACACGTTTAGCATGCTAGCAGTGATCACATGATCATGTTTAGAGGACAGGAAGAGTCACACCGCTTTTATTACAAAGCCAGCCTTTCCTGAGACTGGGATTGTGGAATTAGAGAAGGATGCTCATTGTCCGCCCACTAAGTTGCTTGGCAGTGGAATGTTGGAAAGCAGCATTCCGCACCGTGCCATCGCTTACTCAGCTTTTCCTCACCCCTTCCTCACCCCTTCCTCACCCCTTCCTCACCCCTTCTTATGGCGGGCATCCAAGCCTTTTACATACAGTACATAGAATTGTACCAGTTCTATGTTTCTATGTTCTATGTTTGTGTCCGCCCAAAGCAATGAGTGTGTGGACAACACATTGGCAGGGAATCAAACGTATCACCAGGTAAGTAACGCCATCCGTATTTCAGTCAAATCAATGATGATCAGAAGTCTGGAGACCGTGGACATCAACCAGTTCATATATTTATATCATTTACAATACATATACACTGGTAGTATAGCAGTGTAGCAGTGTATTTAGTGTAGTACATTTGTAGTACATGTCATTTGGAGGTGTCATGAGACCATACACGAGACAAGATTACTTTTAAGTACAATGGAAAAAGTGTAAATATTGGACAGCACATCTCCTGTACTGCGTGCTTCCGGTGCCGCCTCCAAAGACGGGATGCAGGGCTCACTCCGTGCATGCCGTTGTGCTATGGAAGGGCGGCACCGAGGAGCTGAAAGCAATGCAGCGTGCTGGCTTCCTGCCTTTGGTAGGCGGGACATGAGGAAAACATGCAAGCACAGCCTGCCAAATGATGGAGGGGTTTTTTGGAATGATAAATCCAGTCACTCCTCATTTGTTGAAACATTCTTTCATTCCCAATCTCTGGTGAAAGATCATCTTAACTTTTCTTTTCGATCCAGTGTGGTGATTGGTGATTGGCTACAGGACGCAGACCAAATGGGATGACAAACATAAAGTTAAATAAAGTTATTGATTGAATTGATACCGTGTCCTCCCAGCACTCGCTTTCTTGTCTGCCGGGATGGTTGCTTCTTAAAAATGAATCATTGTCTTTGTCCCTTCAGCCAAGACGAGCAAGGACAAGGAGATCCGGCCATGGTGACTAGCTTGTTCACGTACGCTCCATGTCGCCATCTTGCATGGGAAGGATTGCATGATAGATGGAATATGATCCACACATGGATGCATTCCCAACGACAATAAACACCATGCTGCACTCCTGACTTCCATAGGACGTGATTGGCTATTATTTACTGTAAATATCGTTAGCCAACATCATCATCATCGTCATCATCATGTATTTGTAGGAGTATTCTCACATTTACTGTATCATATTCAAATGTGTACTTTTATGGAAGTTGAAATTGTCCCCTGTCCTTGCTTCTTCATCCAGATTTTAGCGGGCTGGGGGTCCCACGGTCACGGGTCTTGGTTTTTTCTGTCTCTCGCAGTGTGAGGCCTTCGCTGGTTGAATATCTGAGTTACAACCTCAACTTCCTGAGCGTGTTGGTGGGCCCGTGTAGTAACTACGACGACTACATCCACTTCATCCACGGACGCCACATCAGCAGCAGGCTCGGGCAACATGGCCCCCGTAACGGCTACCATCGAGTTCCAGACCCGTCCCCTCTGGTAAACCCCCGTTTTCATCAAGAGCATACTGTATGTAGTATTCAGTATTCAGTATGTAGTACAACACAATATGGAAGAACAAGAAGCAGTACATTTTCATCTCGGACCAACAAATGTCTTATTTTTAGGCCAACTAAAACTTTTCATGTGAAAAGTTAGGAATTTGGATCACGGCTGCACGGTGCTAAAGTGGTTAGCGTTCAATTCCACCCTCGGCCGCCTCTGTGTGGAGTTAGCATGTTCTCCTCGTGCACCCCCCCCCCCCCCCCCCCATTCCAAAAACATGCTGCCACCAGTCCAGGACAGCTGGGATAGGCTCCGCCCCCCCCCCCCAGTGAGGATAAGCGGCATAGAAGATGGATGATGTTCGCCCGTGACAGTATCTTCAGCCTCCAAACACAGTAGTTGTGAGGTACTGCATTGGTAGTGCATTGGTAGTGCATTGGTAGTGCATTGGTACTGCATTGGTACTGCATTGGTAGTGCATTGGTAGTGCATTGGTAGTGCATTAGTAGTGCATTGGTAGTGCATTGGTAGTGCATTGGTAGTGCATTGGTAGTGCATTGGTAGTGCATTGGTAGTGCATTGGTAGTGCATTGGTAGTGCATTGGTAGTGCAGGTACTGTCCTGCAGTACTCTCCTGCAGTATTATCACATTTTGGAGCTAAGAACACAAATGGATGGGATGTCCTAGCGAAAGGATGGCAGGGTCGCCAGTGGCGAATACGCCGGATCCACTCTTTACATTCATGGCTTTTAGTTGAGGCGTATTTTTGTCATTTAGCAGTTTTTGTATGGCTAGTATTTGATATTGTAGTACTCATGTGGCCGTGCTGGCCCAGGGACCAGCCCCTCATCCCCTGTTGTATCCATCATCTCCACAGAAGGCGATCTGTCAAAAGCTGCTGGTGTGCTGCGGCTGCATGCTCTTCTTCCTCATCGTCACGCCGTCCTTGCCCATAACGCACAACGTGCACCCCGACTTTGTCCGCCACGCCCCCTTCCTCACCCGGCTCACCTACGCTTTCTTTTCCGTTCAAGCCGCCAGGCCCAAGTTCTACTTTGCCTGGACGCTAGGTGAGCAACGTGGGCGTCAGCGTGATGGCGTTAGCTACGCCTTTGCAAGTCATCTGTCTTTCTTTGTGCCGCCAGCCGACGCCGTCCACAACGCCGCCGGTTACGGTTTCTTGGGGGTGGATGAAAATGGGAAGTATTCCTGGAACCTCATCAGTAACCTGAACATCGTGGGGATCGAGGTAGGCCAAATGTCTTCAGCTAATGGCATCCTCATCATCCTCATCATCATCATCATCATCATCATCTGACTGGTCCTTCCCCAGACGGCCACCAGCTTCAAGACGTTCGTAGACAACTGGAACATCCAGACCAGCAACTGGCTCAAAACGTACGCTCCGCCGCCGCTCACTCGCTTTCACTCGCTTTCACTCGCTTTCACTCCTCTGGATGCTTGGATTTCTGCTACTGACTCCGCCCCCTCATCAGGGTCTGCTACGAGCGAGCGCCGCGGCAGCGGTTGGCCTTGACCTTTGTCTTGTCCGCCCTGTGGCACGGCGTTTACCCCGGGTACTACTTCACCTTCATCACCGCCATCCCCGTCACGCTGGCCGCACGAGCTGTGAGTCCGCCAAACGAGACAAACGCCAGAGGAGCTCATCTCACGCATCTTCTTGTCCTTCCTGACCCACAAGGCACGCAGGTCTCTCCGCCGCTACTTCCTGGGATCTGGAGCGTCAAAGCTGGGTTACGACGTTTTGACCTGGGCCGCCACCCAGCTAGCCGTCTGCTACACCGTCACGCCTTTTCTACTCTTGGCCGCAGAACCCAGCATGACCTTCTACAGGTACCTTCATCCACCATCATCATCAGCAGCAGGCATGTGGAAGTTCAGGTTGATGACAATTGATCATATTCATATTATTATTTATTATTGGTGGTATATTAGTTATTATTGGTGGTATATTATATATATTGGTGGTATAGTATTTATTATTGGTGGTATATTATATATATTGGTGGTATATTATATATATTGGTGGTATAGTATTTATTATTGGTGGTATAGTATTTATTATTGGTGGTATATTAGTTATTATTGGTGGTATAGTATTTATTATTGGTGGTATAGTATTTATTATTGGTGGTATATTATATATATTGGTGGTATAGTATTTATTATTGGTGGTATAGTATTTATTATTGGTGGTATATTATATATATTGGTGGTATAGTATTTATTATTGGTGGTATATTATATATATTGGTGGTATAGTATTTATTATTGGTGGTATATTATATATATTGGTGGTATATTATATATATTGGTGGTATAGTATTTATTATTGGTGGTATATTATATATATTGGTGGTATATTATATATATTGGTGGTATAGTATTTATTATTGGTGGTATATTATATATATTGGTGGTATATTATATATATTGGTGGTATAGTATTTATTATTGGTGGTATATTATATATATTGGTGGTATAGTATTTATTATTGGTGGTATATTATATATATTGGTGGTATAGTATTTATTATTGGTGGTATAGTATTTATTATTGGTGGTATAGTATTTATTATTGGTGGTATATTATATATATTGGTGGTATAGTATTTATTATTGGTGGCATATTATATATATTGGTGGTATAGTATTTATTATTGGTGGTATATTATATATATTGGTGGTATAGTATTTATTATTGGTGGTATATTATATATATTGGTGGTATAGTATTTATTATTGGTGGTATATTAGTTATTATTGGTGGCATATTATATATATTGGTGGTATAGTATTTATTATTGGTGGTATATTATATATATTGGTGGTATAGTATTTATTATTGGTGGTATATTATATATATTGGTGGTATAGTATTTATTATTGGTGGTATATTATATATATTGGTGGTATAGTATTTATTATTGGTGGTATATTATATATATTGGTGGTATAGTATTTATTATTGGTGGTATATTATATATATTGGTGGTATAGTATTTATTATTGGTGGTATATTATATATATTGGTGGTATAGTATTTATTATTGGTGGTATATTATATATATTGGTGGTATAGTATTTATTATTGGTGGTATATTATATATATTGGTGGTATAGTATTTATTATTGGTGGAGGTTTTTATTATTTCTTTTGTCACTATTTTCTTTCCCTTTGTGGCTTATCCGGGTTTCCCACAGGCCTGCAATCTATGTGTGGCACTGACTTGTCTAATTTGCAAAACCCTGAAGGTGTGACATCGGCGGTGGACACGTGTGCATGCACCTTATAACACATATAATAAAAATAATAATAATAAAAAGTGGATGATTCCATCAAGACATTGTAGTCGCACTAGAACCTGGACTTGATGGTACGGCATCTTATCACGTTCTAATTGGTCTTCATGTTGGCTGATGTTGTGCTTCCATGGGAAGCTTTACAATGGCCGTCTACTGCGCCGTTGCTGTCAGAGCGCACGTATCTTATTGCAGAAAAGGCTCTCACCAAAGTGGTGCGAGCCCCGTTATTAATGGGAAAACATTCCTGGATGCGTTACGGCACGCACTGGAAGCTGACGCATCTGCTGTCCTCCAGGTCCATGTACTTTCACGTGCACGTCATCAGCTTGGTGGCCGTTATTGTCCTGCGTCCCAAACGCAAAAGCAAAGCTGGAAAAACCACAGACTCCCAGTCAGCGTCACGCCCCCCCCGGTGTCTTCCTCTTCACTGTAACAACAATGAAGAAAGAAACTGAGGTCTCCTGCACGACGCCCAGACCAAGGAACGGTCCCTACAAGGCTTCCAGCCAGGTAATACACGGAGAGTCTTCTTTACATCACCTCCGTGGCTCAAGTAGGACGAGACACGAGGCTCCTTGTCTCGGGGAAGGATTCACGCCAGCATAGTGGGAGTGTGAAGGCGCGCACGCACACACACACACACACACACACACACACAACACAACACAACACAACACAACACAAGACATTATAGCTCAATTATGTGCGTGCACACTTGCTCTTTGTGGCAGACATGACACAAAAAGGTCACCATTGTCACCACAGCCGATGGAGCAGCAACTCCATTAGCCACAGTTGCAACCCACCAAACTCCCCCTACTGACGCCCCCCACCCCCCCGTGGGTGTGCGCCGTCATCTGGTCACTGCTTGCACAGGCTGCATGAATGAAACGCCACCATGACGCAATGTAGACAAATGTTCATGCCCTAAAGGATCATTTAGCTTACCAATGCGTTATTTTTAGATATATTTTTTAAATTCCAGGCTGCAGCCCTGCTACCGACTAGACGATATGAAAAAAGGAACCGCAAAATCACCTTCATTTTGACAAAAACATATCTGTGTGAAGCCTGGATGGATGACAGGTCTTCCATAAAGAGACTAATTCCGGAAGGCCATCAAACTGTCAATCAAAGACACACCACGACAGTCAATGATGTTTAATAAAAGCAGACAAAAAGCAAAAAACAAAAGAGTCATAGCTACATGCTTTCATTAGCATGCGGCAAAACGCCACGATGCTTTCCAAATCTCCTTCAGAGTAGTAGTCGTCATGACAACAAAATATGAACAGCTGTCACCTCAAATATTTGATAGTGTTCTTCCGTCTTTGTCTAAAAATAACGAGACAGCAAATCAACTGGGAATACTGATGATGTTAAATAGAAGTATGAAAAAGCATTTTTAAAAACAACTGATTGTGCTTAGTTCATCTGAATAGTTTGTTCAATCAACGAGTTTAGCAATGAAGCAAGATTCATAATCCATCCTTTTTTTTAACGATGGATTGTAACAAATAAATACACACAATAAGATTTGTCAGTAGCGCATGCATGGTGGAGGTCCAACAAACAATAAACAATAAAGTTACTTAAGTTGTAGTACTCCAACAGAAATAAACACATTGTACAACAAAAGAAGAAGATTTGTGTACTCATATGTTCAACAACATTAATATCCGACACAATCTGCTCATAATCTAAAGGTCAGTTTTCACAGACAGTCCAAAAGCTAATCCTAATATGTGGGGCGCCTTTAGCGACCTTTTAGGGTAAAGTATCAGACTAGGACTTGGCGGGTACCCAATGTAGCGGTCTCGGGTGCTGCCCCTAGGGGGCAGTAGAGACGCCATAGCCGATAAAAGCCGCCTGGTGTCAAATGTCAATGGAATTCCATGACGGCGTTAAGCTGATTTTGTCTCATTTGGTGATCCACAAAGAAGAAGAAGAACCCCAAGCCAAAGACGCTGATCGGTTCCAAAGCACACCTTTCTCCGCCCTTGGGGAGCCGCCATGCCAAGTCACCTGACGTCACACAAACTAAGAGCACACCCCCAGGCTTCACCCGAGTCCAAAGACCAACACTAAAGTGGACTTGGTGTTGCCGGAATTGAACTGGGAGAAGGAGGACCATTGAAACCTGGGAGAAGGAGGACCATTGAGGAGTAATAGTGGAGCCAATAGCAGCAGGCTGATGATGACGCGTCTTCAGGAGATGTCCACGTGCTCCACTTCAATGAAGCACTAATGTGACACCTCCGGTCTTCAGGTGTCTTTTTAAACAATGAGACTTTTTTAGGAGTTGAGGGACATTTTGGTCCATCAATCCAACTCCAAAGAGTCCTGACAGCACACCAAACAGTCCTTCACGGGGTCACTTCCTGCTGCCCTCCAATGTCACAGCTTGTTCTTGTGTCTTCTCCTTTTTGCTCTCCGTCTTACCGTCTTTCTTATCGTCATCGTCCTTGAAAAAGAGAAGGGGGAACATTCCCAGGATGCAGCCGATCCCCACGCCGATGGCTTTGCCCTGCACAGGACACGGGAATCAGGGAACGTGTTGATCCAACCACATGCCGTACATAGATGGCTAACCTGATCATAATAATAATAATAATAAATACCATATTAGATCCTATTTCCTCGCTCCCTTACTCTCCCAACCCGTAAATGGAGTTAGAATCTTCCATTCTGGGTTAAACCATAGCAAAAGTCCAAGAACTTTCCTTATTACTTTCCTGTCACGCTTCCATGAAAAGAAGGCGCATCGATCTGTCGGGAACTTGAAGAGTCAGCCTTTGTCGCGTCTGATGACGCCGCTAATGAAAGCTAATTGCAGCATTGGAAACCCATCAGGTGCAGACAACGCATGGCGAAGACAAAAACACATCAGCGTCGTTCACGGAGCAACGTTAGCGGCTGATTACGTAGCCGGTTAAAGCACCGCTAGGGAACCATCGTTCCAATTTATTTACTCGTGCTTTGGAGTGGTCAAGTGTAATTAAGTGTCTTAATTGACTAAGTGACTTTTTCATCACCTCACACATCATTACAAATAAATATATGATTGACAGCCCGCTGTTGCAAATGTTCACATGCACTGCACACAACCCCGACCCGTAACCTTACCACAGACGGACCAGGCAGGTCCGCCGCTACTTTACTGGGGGTCACCATGACAACAAGAGGGACACTTCTCTTAGCTACGATGCTTTCAGCGATAAGTCTTATCTCGCATATTATCGCCAAACGACCAACCGTGTGACAGCTGACTCTGGTCTGCCACATGTCGGCCTGCTTTGGACTCAAGTCCGGGATCTGCATGCCCAGTCGAGATGCCAGAGCCTCCACGTAACCTGCCAGCCTGGAGACACGCAGGAAGAAAATAAGTCAATAGGATTCGAATGTTGGAAAACATATGCCGTCTTCCATTGGCCACTTTCAGACTCAAAAAATCCTGTACAATAACCGTGCAATAAAGCGTGCAATAAAAAAGCCGTGGCTTGGTCAACATGTATAAAACTTGTATTACCTGTATTACCTTGATTTTGGACTTCTTCATCTGCTCTAAACCTGCCACTTCCCCTTGTGGGACTAAGAAAGGCAAACCTTATCTTATCTTATTTTACAGTCCGCATCGCTGACACACAAATGACAAGATGGAATTGCTACATTGAATTATGTAGGACTCAGCTGCTATTCTTCTCAGCAGAAACGGATGCTCCTTCCTGCACTGATACGTTGTTGACCTTTGATGCCATGAAATAAGAGTGATAAGTGTGATGTAACGCGTCTCCACCATGTGGCGCCAGTCAGCTCGTGGAGCATCATAGTATCCCTTGTGTGTGCCAGCGGTGTTCAGTTGTCCTATTTTCTTATGCTATTATTTTTTACAGTGTTCAGGCTGTGCTGGCAAGCGGGAGATGAATTGGACCACTGAGAAAAGACAACAGCAGCTGAGACGAGGCGGCCAGGCCACGCATACGCACCAATAGCATGCCAACACCTCAACCAGTGTACGCATGCTATTGCCACAGCAGGAAGTGGAGCACCGGAGCCACTTGAGGCTACACAGGCAATCCTTTTAGTAGAATTCCTATTCAATTGAAGGGAGCACGCGGGTTCCATCTAGTCGCCCTTTTGATGAAAAGGCCAAGGACACGATGCCTTTGGAGATGGGGACTGACTTGCTATATGACACGCATTAGCTTGGACGGCTGGGATGAGTCAAGTCAGTCAATGTGTCAGAACATCGAGTGAAAATCTCAGCTAATCTGATCTAATCCATCCATCCATCCATCCATCCATCCATCCATCCATCTACTTCCTATCCAGTGTGCCAACCTCTACAGTGCACCTCACAACACGTCAGTTGAGCTCGTATTAAAGGCTTAATGATGGCTTTTTCTTTGGCTTTGGTGACACTGACTCCAAACAAGGACCAGAGTGTTAAATAGGGACGCCCCAATTCCCATCACATGGGTTAGCTGTACATGTTTAATGTTTATGAGGAGTGCTATCATAGACAATGTCCATTGGAGGACAAGCCATATTTAGTTTCATGACAGTCCGTACGTACCCGATGGACGTCATGTCCACTTCCCTGTGGGACAAAAAGGAGTCCCAAACTACCCTAATTTCCTGTTTGTTTTCAAAAACAAAATGTCACTGTGACCGAAGACGAGAATCCTCGCCAGCTAGCTAGTTGGCGGCAGTTGTTGAAAGCTAGGCGAAGCGTGTAAAGAAAGATGAGAAGTGGAACGCCAGTAGGTTTGATGAAAGACCCGGGCATGGATTGGCGTCGCCCGTGTCTGGCTGGCAAACTGAAGCCTTGGAGGTTTTACAGACTAGTGTTGACTGTCGCGCCAATACGACATGAAGTCATAGTGCCTTCCTGCTCGGCTCAATGCGGGTGTCGGGAACCCTACAGTCAAGTCATGTCGCCGCCGCACGGCCATGGTTTTTATGATGGCCGTTGAATGGCGGCGCCAAAATCAATTGACAGAGCTCATTCATGTTTACTGCAAGAAGTCGAGGTCCTGATGGTCTCCCAAGGGGGGCGTCACAGCTAAGTCTGCCACCCTGGAGTAAAAGGCCAGCCAGTCATTTATGCAAATGTAGGGTGCTAGGAAAGGTTGGGCTATTTGTCACATATCCGACACTCGACTGGGGGGGGGGGGGCTGCATCATTCATCAACGTGAACAACATGGGACCCTGGTAATTAGACTTTATGGGCCTGAGCTCCAAAGAAAATGAATTTCACTGAAATGCACCATTTTCTGTTCTCCCACATAAAACATTCAATTGTTTGACCACACGGGTCCTCATGTCTGACCTGGGTTCACCTCCACAAATCACCCCGAGGGGCTCCAAAGTTGGATGAAGATACAAGCACACAAACGGTGTAGGTGTATCATGCACCACAACACACACCCTCATTGACCACTCATTGTGCTTCTACTGTCACGATTCGGCTTCATTGCTTTAAAGTTCGACCCCAGGATGCAGAGAGCAGGACCAAGTGCAGGTAAATAATATTTATTGTGTGCATTAATAGCAACTCAGGTAGCTGACGGACAAACAATACAATAATCCCACAAAGGGGAGATGCACACACCTGAACTAAATACAAACACAAATTAGGGACAGGTGTGAGTGATTAAGGCAACCAAGGACGACAGGGCAAAACAGGAAGTTAAATACAAAATAAGAGTTCAAAACGGACACCAAAACCTAGGCCGGAAACTCAAACATAAACTGTCACGTGCAAACCCACACAGGGCGTGACATCTACACCATCAGACTCGAAAACAACGTCTGGCCATACGGACGATGACCCCGTCACAGCAGGCTGCTGGATGTGGAATTGGGAACACTGGAACTAATCATTCATTTTCTATTGGGGGTGCTGGAGCCTATCCCAGCTGGACTGGTGGCCAGCCAATCCCAGGGCACATATAGACAAACAACCATTCACACTCACATTCATACCTATGGACAATTTGGAGTGGCCAATCAAGCTAGCATGTTTTTGGAATGGGGGGGGGGGGGGGGTTAAAATAGTTGTTTATTTCAAACTTGTATTGGTACTTGGATTGCATATTTCTTCGCTACCTTTTGAGTGTTAAGCTGCCATGTGATGATTTTAGTGTTGCTTCTAAGGTAACAGACTCTTATCTTTCTTTCTCTTAATTTATTTCAGGCATGAAATGTTACCTTATGTTACATGAATGTACATCACATATATGTACACATATACACTTATATTGCATAACAGTCCTCGTGTGACTTCGGGATTATCTTGTGATTAGGGCTGCCGTTCCCTCCCTGACTCGCTAGCGCTACGTATTTCAACAGGTAACGGAGATGTCATGAGAATAGAACATGGCCCCAAATGAGCCGCACTGCTGTGTAAGATGCAAGTTTCAAAGTAGAAGATTACACACTGGAAAGTATTCTTGTTGTTGGCGGATTATTTGGCTTATTTGACATAATATACAATATGCCAAAATGTTATTTCATTGATGGAGCAAACTTAGTTGTTACAAAAATACAAACGTGGCTGGAATCCTGCTTGGACTCCAGTTGTGCCGTGTACGCACGTGACCTTCCTTTGAGGCGGCGGTCTCCACTGTCCACCATTTTAACCCTCAGCTGGTCCAATGAGGATCGGCTGCTGTACACGACCGTGATGGGTGACACGCAGGAGCAAAATATGATGGAAAAGCACATTGGCGACAAGAACAATCATCTTAATAGAAGAAAGCTAAACCCAAGGCTGCTACGTTGGCATACGTTGGCATAGGTTGGCATAGGTTGGCATACGTTGGCATACGTTGGCATACGTTGACAAGTTGGGGTTTCAGACTGTGATGAAATATTATCATCATGCCAAGGGCAAGAATGACATCAGCACTCGTGGAGCTTTCAAAGGATGCAAAAGTATCAACACGGTTGTCTGAAGTTAGCAGTCAGGTGCTTCAAAAGTGCTTTGTGCCTGGTGTCAGACCTCCAGGCGTCACCCGAACCCTGACGTCTGGAGGCGTGTCTGTGTGTTGACGTGCGTGCTGGTGAGAAACTCTTACCCGAGTCCTGCCAGATCCGACACCAGGTTGCCGAGAGCAGCAGCTGAGGGTGGAAGAGACCAGAGTGAGATTGAAGTTTGGAGTTATTAGACTGAGCTTTGCATGGCTCATTGGCCCGCGGGCACAATGACGAGACGCTCGCCCACAATGACGAGACGCTCGCCCACAATGACCAGACGCTCGCCCACAATGACGAGACGCTCGCCCACAATGACGAGACGCTCGCCCACAATGACGAGACGCTCGCCCACAATGACCAGACGCTCGCCCACAATGACGAGACGCTCGCCCACAATGACGAGACGCTCGCCCACAATGACGAGACGCTCGCCCACAATGACGAGACGCTGGCCCACACGCACCAAACCTCGGCTTTGGCAGGACAGCAATAATACCTGCTGCATATGACATACACCGCTTTGACAACACTCTGTTTTGACTGACGTTGTCAGAGAGCGGTTCAACGTGGGTTTAACATCAGGACGTACTGGCGCTGGTGTACGGTCGTCCCTGGTTTATCACTGGTAATCCCTTCCAGACCCGAGCATGATGAGTGAATGTCCATGAAGTAGCACCCATAAAAGTAGCCTTTAGATCGGCTCAGCCAGCACAGCAGATGTAATCAGAGGAAGTAAGTCCATGAAGACGCAAGTCAAAGCCGTGCTCGCCACAGTAGATGTGTTCCGTGTGGAGGACAGGAAGTGACCTTGTTGTTATTGTTATGATGATTGTTGTGCCTGTTAGATAATTGATGCTCTCATGCAACAATTACTGACACCTAGTGGCCAATGTAGAATACTACCAGTACTTCCCCAATTTCAACGCATCTTTTATGCTTGACAATGTTTCATTTATTTTATGATGCATATTTTCCACTGATATTCCACTGGCTTTTCAAGCACAAAACATCATGATTTATTCATGAATATAAGTTTGAAAATCGGTGATGGAGTGAAGTTGTGAAACTGCAACGTGATGCGTGTGAGGGTGGGGGCCGAGGGACGACATTCGATGTACATTCCACTTTGCTTAAGCACGACGGAGTACGCTCCACGGCAGCACGACTTAAGTACGCTCCACGGCAGCACGACTTAAGTACGCTCCACGGCAGCACGACTTAAGTACGCTCCACGGCAGCACGACTTAAGTACGCTCCACGGCAGCATGCTGTTCCCGTTTGGGAGGGAACGCCTGCACATGTGGATTCCAGCGAGCGAAGCCAGCGTGCCGAGATGAAACTCTACCATGTTAGCGTCCAGCTCGGCTCCAAGCATACGGGGGCTTCTGCTACTCGCACAGGACGGAGACCACAGCACTAAAAGCTCTAATAACAGTGTCTCCATTATTTTGGCCTATCCTAATAGTGCCATGAAAAGAGGTGAATTTTAAGGTAGATGCACATATTTTGCTGGACATAATAATATAGTAAGGTTAGTTAGATCTTTAAAGCACCATACCGTCAATGGACACCCAGCTATGCTAGTATCTTGTAGAAGTTGTAATGTACTGTAAATGTGAAATAAAACAAACGTGGTGGTGGTCCATCCATTCTGGTACAAGAATAATGGCTAGTGAATAAATGAAGCATGAAACAAACGAGGATGGCAACACAGTCAAGGTGCAGCCTTTCTAAATCTTTTGACTTTCATTAGCAGGTCATATTTAGCAACGCGTCAGTCAACTCATCCACAAACATCTGCACCCCAGAAATGCTGTGATTGGTGGACCTGACTGCAGTCTTGACACTGGCACTGCATCACCTTGGAGCGGCCGTTTGGAGCCTGAATGTCCCCGCAGCTGCAGTAATGGCGTCTCAGTGGTGGAAGCAGTGAGGATAAGGAAGCAAGCAGCTCTTACCCTTCATCTATCTGCGGCTACGTGGTCTTATGGCGGTGGACGTTTTAGTCCCATCCGCACACTCGCACTTAGCAGGCAGCGAGTGTTAAAGCGCTTGCAGCTTGTCTAAAACCGGAATCTAACGCATCTCTGGCTTGGAGGTCTGACCACAGAGCTTTCTTGCCCGATATCGCTGGTAAGGAGGCCGTTCACAGGCAGTCAGTACAGAAACCGTAAACGCAGTCAAAGCAAGGCAGCAAAAGTCAGACTTTGAAGTCATTGAATCCCAGCCATGATTGATGATACGTCAAAGCACAGCCAACGTTGTGTTCTTGGGCTTTAGACACGCGGTACATCGCAAAGATAGCAAAAGAAAGACGAGAGTCCTCCTTCAGCAGAACAAGGTCTGCTTCTACCTTTTCCTCTTGGTTGGTAATCAGCAGTGGAACCCGGTTCAATACCCGTACATTTGGCCTAAATGTCTAAACAACCATGCCGCAACGTAACGCCACAAAAAATGGTTGTTTCAACGAAAAAAACAAATACATAACTATTTACAATCTTGCCATTTCATTTGCAACTGAAGTGTGTGTTTGTACGTGTGCACGTGTGCACGTGTGCATGACTAAACGTGTGTCATACGTGTGTATGACTAAAATGTCCCTTTACTGCTACCCTGCTTGTGCAACATGACCAGATGCCTTTTCACTTCCTGGTTGCTGTGGAGCATGCCTGGCATTGATGGGAAAGATGCCCTCCAACATGCACTACTGCCCCCTTGTGGCCGTGGCCCCCTAGAGCTTAACCGCACCAAACATCACCTCTTTGTGCCTCTTGGGCAAACGATGGAAAAGATGGAAAAGCCGTAGAAATCGGTCTTGTGAGCGAATGAGTTGATCCGTTGGGCTACACTGGAGGTACGGGAGAGCTGCTTTCAGCGTTCTGAGCTCCTGTTTCCGTGTGTGTGATGCTGTTGCCTGTTCTTGACAATGACTACGATTGTTTAATGACAATCAGCAATGTAATATTTCTAATGTATTGCATAACACACAATAGGAATATTGCTTTCCCGGAATAGGAAGCCATCATGTTAAAAGCGAACGGGCCAGTCATGGAACCCGGTAACAACATGTGGACGTGTGCCACGGAAAGGTCAGCGGGTGTGGTGATGATCAGGTGTACTATTGCTTCGTTTCAAAATCAACCAACCGTCACATTGATTGCTTTCCATCCAAGACGCATGGAGATCTTACCTGCCATAGTAGAGATGCCGAGGATCACACCGATGGACAACTCAATCTGCGTGCCCTGCAGGTAGAACAACAACCATCTCTTCAAAGACCCGCCCATTTTACACCTTTGATTTTTAAACATGCAAGATTACACTCATCTTTAGCAGAAAAACACGTTTGTTTCTACCATTTTTCATTCTTTAGTAATCAGCAGGCTGCACGGCGGTGAGTGGTTAGCACGCAGAACTCACAGCTAAAAGACACGAGTTCAATTCCACCCTCAGCCATCTCTGTGTGAAGTTTGCATGTTCTCCCCGTGCATGTGTGGGTTTTTCTCCGTCTTGGGGAGAGGCGGGGTCCACCCTGGACTGGTGCCAGCCAATCCCAGGGCACATATAGACCAACAACCACTCCCCCCACATTCATACCTATGGACAATTTAGAGTGGCCAATCAAGCTAGCATGTTTTTGGAATGGGGAGGGAACCGGAGTCCCCATAGAAAAGGCATGCATGCACGGGGAGAACATGCAAACCAAGGGTGGAATTGAACTCGTGTCTCCTAACCGTGAGGCCTGCATGCTAACCACTCGACAGCCGAAGTACACCACATTTTCATGAAAATAACTCCTCACTGTCACACACTTCCTTCTTTCTTGGCGCCTTCTCTCAGTGTTAGCAACGACAGCGTACCAGCCTTGGTCGAACACTTACGGCAACAATCATGATGCAGTTGTCCAGAAAGCCAAATCCAACGAAGGGGAGTGCATTGTGCAGTAGAACTGCAAAAGAAATAAGGAAATGAGCACACACTACAGTCGTTCACTAAGAAAAACACGGCCATTTGATGTGCCTCGCCTTTTGGGGTAGAATAAGAATAGTAATAGTTGTTCAAAACTACAGCTCTCTGCTGGCAGTAAAATGGATGCATCTTTTATGCATGAAGACAATATCGCTAATACATCTGGTATCAGTATCGTGTCACCTGATACCATCCCAGATTTGATCTCATTATTAGACAAACAATGGAAATGATGAACTACAAACTACGACAAAGACAAGAGTGAACATTAATGAATGATTTCTGGGACACAAAAATGACTACTCCATCTCATGCTCAACATTATACATATCTCATGCTCAACATTATACATATCTCATGCTCAACATTATACATATCTCATGCTCAACATTATACATATCTCATGCTCAACATTATACATATCTCATGCTCAACATTATACATATCTCATGCTCAACATTATACATATCTCATGCTCAACATTATACATATCTCATGCTCAACATTATACATATCTCATGCTCAACATTATACATATCTCATGCTCAACATTATACATATCTCATGTAATGTTGGGATGGCAAGCAGCGTGACTGAGCTATTTCACTTTGAAAGTGACTTGATATGTTTACTATGATGGCTGTTTATAGGTGGTACGGCATTAATATGTTTACTATGATGGCTGTTTATAGGTGGTACGGCGTTAATATGTTTACTATGATGGCTGTTTATAGGTGGTACGGCGTTAATATGTTTACTATGATGACTGTTTATAGGTGGTACGGCATTAATATGTGTACTATGATGGCTGTTTATAGGTGGTACGGCATTAATATGTGTACTATGATGGCTGTTTATAGGTGGTACGGCATTAATATGTTTACTATGATGGCTGTTTATAGGTGGTACGGCATTAATATGTTTACTATGATGGCTGTTTATAGGTGGTATGGCATTAATATGTTTACTATGATGGCTGTTTATAGGTGGTACGGCATTAATATGTTTACTATGATGGCTGTTTATAGGTGGTACGGCATTAATATGTTTACTATGATGGCTGTTTATAGGTGGTACGGCATTAATATGTTTACTATGATGGCTGTTTATAGGTGGTACGGCGTTAATATGTGTACTATGATGACTGTTTATAGGTGGTACGGCATTAATATGTGTACTATGATGGCTGTTTATAGGTGGTACGGCATTAATATGTGTACTATGATGGCTGTTTATAGGTGGTACGGCATTAATATGTTTACTATGATGGCTGTTTATAGGTGGTACGGCATTAATATGTTTACTATGATGGCTGTTTATAGGTGGTACGGCATTAATATGTTTACTATGATGGCTGTTTATAGGTGGTACGGCATTAATATGTTTACTATGATGGCTGTTTATAGGTGGTACGGCGTTAATATGTGTACTATGATGACTGTTTATAGGTGGTACGGCATTAATATGTTTACTATGATGGCTGTTTATAGGTGGTACGGCGTTAATATGTTTACTATGATGGCTGTTTATAGGTGGTACGGCATTAATATGTGTACTATGATGACTGTTTATAGGTGGTACGGCATTAATATGTTTACTATGATGGCTGTTTATAGGTGGTACGGCGTTAATATGTGTACTATGATGGCTGTTTATAGGTGGTACGGCATTAATATGTTTACTATGATGGCTGTTTATAGGTGGTACGGCGTTAATATGTTTACTATGATGGCTGTTTATAGGTGGTACGGCGTTAATATGTGTACTATGATGACTGTTTATAGGTGGTACGGCATAATATGTTTACTATGATGGCTGTTTATAGGTGGTACGGCATTAATATGTTTACTATGATGGCTGTTTATATTCCAACAGGTGAAAGAAAAACTCAGGGAAGTCGGTATCACGTGATGTTGATGTTTATGCTTTACTGGGCATGCCCCATTGACTATTCTGTTTGATTATAGCGGCGCATATAGACAGGAGATTGGAACATTCCTTTCCATGTAGAAAGATGAAAAACTCCTCATGTAAACGTGGCTATTGAGACCTCGTCTTGCTGGTCAGAAGCATATATTTTTTAAAGTTTTAGAGCGGAGTCGTGCTTTGGAGAATGTGGTTATGGTTTCAAAACAATGACCACATGTTTAACCTGTGCAGAAATCTACTTTAGTCCAGGGACAGACCTATTTGGTAGCGCTGGCGTCTGGTTCATGTATTTGCTCCGTAATCGTCTGGGTGGCAGGCGGTTTCTCAAATCAGTTTCATTTCCATGAAGGATCTACGCACCACCAGATGTGTTTGTGTGTCCCAAACTTTAAGAATTACTACATTAGCCAATAGCTTTCTTTGTCGACTGCTAAGTGAGGAGTGTTGCTACCACCATGAATGTTTTACTACTACAGCAGGAAAATTCACTACTACGTTTCAGTACTGCACAGGACGGGAGGATTCATACGTTGCATCCAGTCCTGTTGAAAGGTCTACCTTAAAGGCTAAATAACAGTGCATGATACGGCCAGCACACATACAAACATGAAAAAACACTCCTTACCATATCTCAACTGTGCTGCAGTAGGTGGTGCAATCTCAAGCTGCCCTGGTGACAAAGAGAGGATGAAGATGTTTCAACTATAAAAGGAAGAAAGGTCAAACATGCATTTGGGGAAACAAGCTAGCCTAGAAGGTGAAAAGCACCTAAAAAGAGAAGGTAAAAGTGCATCAGAGAGAGGAAGAGGACGGTGATGCCTTCACTCAGAAAGCTCGTATGACGTCACAAAAGGAAACACTGATGGTGTATTATTGTGTGTGGGAGAGGCGGGGTCCACCCTGGACTGGTGGCCAGCCAATCCCAGGGCACATATAGACAAACAACCATTCACACTCACATTCATACCTATGGACAATTTGGGGGAGGGGGGCAATGACGCTAGCATGATTTTGGAATGGGGGAGGACAGGGGAGTACCTGAGTGAACTAATGAATATTAGGCCTTTAGAAGACACATTCGTCAACGGTATGAAGATATGGAGTATTCTAAAATGATGAACTAGTATTACTGACTCAGTAATACTACAGTAATGTTGGGTGAGACACACAAGATAGAAGATGGAAAATAGGCGGAAATAGACTCAACACTGGACCAATAGGCTCTTACTGCAGGTTTGAATCATCTCACAACAGGTGCAATCATCCTAAAAAGATGGCCTACTGCTGCAGGGGTAACCCGCATCAGCCCCTGACGTCACTTTCCGCAACTTCATTTTCCCAACACATGAATGCATCGACAGGTCTGAAAGCCATTAATGGCGATGGAGGAGGCATCACTGTAACAATACCAGAGCATGGATGGACGGTACAACATAGAGGTGTCTTTTATAGGTGCACAAAGGTGCAGCCATGTTGACGAGGGGTGTCACACAAAGAAATTGGCAATATTTCTCGTTTGGAGAAAAGTGGGGTGAGGACACATCCTTAGGAGACACCAGCACTGATACGTACATCTAAGGGGGGAGGCGAACCTGACACGACGCTAGTAATCCTTGATTGGTGGCAACAAAAATATTCAACTGTCGTCGCTTGATAGATGAGCCTCTTGTGTGTGTTTGCCGTGAAGGACTTTTCAGGAGATAACGCTAACTCGGGAATGTGACGTTTGACAGCGAGAGATGGGGATCAGCAACGCTCGTGTGACAATGCACCGGTGCCACCAAAGACGAACAAATGACATGGAAAGAAGCAGTGCTGCATCTCCACATTAACACGGAAGAAAAACAATCCATTCATGTTCTTCCCATGGTGGCATCCGAGTGATGTGTCCTCTCCACCTTGCCGCTACCATTCCACTACCCTTCTTAACGCAACAAAAGTCAAGCAAATTTGGTACGATTGCTTGTTTTAGTCCAACTGACAACTTTGGATAACAACTGTACCAAAATAAAGCGTACCACTTAGTTTCAGCGGCGCTATGCGGAGCAGAAACCAGCAGGAATCTCCACTCGCTCTCAAAGCTGAGGGCAATAAAGTCGCTTCCTCTTGCAGGTTCTGTGAAATTGGATTTGTTTCACGCCGATCTGTGGAAGTAGGAGTCCAATTTCCACATGCAGATGTCTAATTCCATCCGTCACAGGCATTTCCGAGGTACGCTAAAGAAAAAGCCGTGTTTCAGCCTGCACTTTGGGGTTGCTATAAGAGAGTGACATTAGTTCTTCTAATTTCATTCAACATGAAACATTTTCTGGACTGCACAGTGTCAGCACGTTTTCTCCCTCCGTGAGCTTCAAATCCCGTTCTCCTGTCCTTTCAGGATGTCTCATGTTGCTGAAAGACCAAATGAGGAAGGATCTCCAACAGCAAAGCGTGTTTGTCATGGAGACCACACGCATTTGTCAGGCTACGACAGAAAGTCCTTGCAGTTCATCCACACATTAACTCCCAAAGACACCAGGTAAGAAGAGACCATTGATTGGCTGACAAAGGTCCCCTGGGGCAAGGCATTGATTGTGTGGTGCAGCACTGCCCTCCTGCAAGAAATTGGGCTCAGCAGGAAGGAAGGGGAAAAGCCTCTAATGGAGCGTGATGGGCCGCTAACCACGGCCATGGGCGGCCTTAATCTTGCACGTTTGTCCGAGTAGCCCATAGTGACCGTACTGACAGATTGGAATTGGCAACCCCCAAGAATCACTTTCACATCTGAACAACGTGTTTATTACAAGTGTATAACTGCTCGTATCCAAGATGCACTTGAATGCACTTCCCAATGTAGCTAAAACTAGCTAACTAGCTAAAACGTGTTCATGCATGATAATTACTGCTAACCCTCTTGTGATATGGTGATATTTAACAAATGCTGTCCAGAGCGCCTTTCCTGCTTCCATTGAGCTGACTGCATACAAACCAGTAGGAAACGTAATGCATGGCGATGGATATATTTTGACACATTTTCACGTGGGAAAGGTCCAACATTACGGGTTCATCAACAAACGTGTTAACATCTTATGTACAGTTACAGAAAGAAACTTTTTCTGTGCTCGATGGAGACACTATTTTCACGTCTGAACAACATCAACATATACACGACTCCTCACGTTGGATAAGTTGTCAGTACACCATCAATCATCAAATACAAGAAAAAGTCTGTTCCGACGATCCACTGCAGCCTCATACACAACATTTGCAGAGGCGATGGTTGTTCATGTCCGACGGCGGCATATCACGCTCTGTTTTTACTGGCAAAGGTCATCCTCATTTGCCCTTTGCTTTTTAGCCATTTTGGAGTCTCTCATTAAGGAGGCGTGGGATGCAGCATTTCGGTTGGCACATACTGCATTCTACCGAGACTGCATGTGTGCGTGTGTGTAGAAGAGCCATTCATCAAGCTCAAACATTGCAGCATATTTCTATGATTTATGAGACAGAATTATGTGGGCCACATCATAAGAGAGTGTAGTGAAAAGAATAAGGTTTGTAATCATCTGCTATGTAGTACACCTGACAGTGCTGCATGTCAGCAGAGCACCACGGGAGGATTGCTCAGTGGGACTTAAGAGGACTCCAAACACCCGCCGCAATCCCCACAAACGCCAATTAGGCAGCAGAATAGGAAGAGATAAAAGAAGATTAAGTCCTGGAAATATTGTCCCGACTAACAAGGCAGGGGCGGAGCTTCATACGGCTCAGAAATGGGAAAAATATATTTTAATTGGGCTGTTTAAAATCGACAAAGACAGCCTGCAGTGTCACTCTGACCATAAAGAGATGATGATGATGATGATGATGATGATGAATCCATGTCCACATTTGATCTCAGCCAGTTTCCTGTTGATGCATACCATCTACCATCATAGCATACAATCCATGCAGCCCAAGATGACTTCTCTCCCAAGGCATCCTCAAGCAGCTTAACGCCATTTGGATCATCTAACCATTTGGAAGCACCAGTTCTACCCATCAAACATTTTGGGCCCAGACCCTTTGCTAACAGCTACTATGACACTTGCACTTTTCAAGCAATACTGTTGTACGGGGGCTGAATAATACACCGTTCATAGTTTTCCAGCTGGAACCCTTGGTCAGTGTGCCTTACAGCCACATCTGCCCACACAAATTGGACTAGGAGGTGTCCGTGTTAAACGCGTTAAATGAAAATCTTTCACATTTCCCACTAATTGAAAAGGTCAAATTCAAATGTAAATATCCTCTGATGATGTCCTTCGTCACCCACGAAAGCAGACCTACTATCTTGATGTTTTACGCAAAACAAGATATATTCACACACGTCAGCTTTGAAAACAGTAATGGACATTTTTGCCTCTTTTGTGATAAGTATCTCGAGATGTGGAGCATTTGTCTCTGTGAGGTGATACGTTGTTGTTGAGAAAACATGGTAGTTGTCCAGGTTTCCCACCCGTCATTGCAGGTAGTACACATGGTCAAAGAGCCGTCTCCTATGGACGACAGCACATTTTTTGTCGCAAAGGATATCTTTCAATCTGCCAAGCTCCAGCCAGCCTTAACCGGGATTACAACTTTGTCTCTTGTGTTGCCGAGTTGTTTGTAGCTTTCAACATGCTCAATCTTTTCATTTTCTATCTCTATGGTATCATCAGTACGGAAATTGCTATTTATTGGTATTGTCTTTTGTTTTGCCCTGCCAGTGGTTGAAAGTGTAAAGCTGCTATACACAAAGTTACACACAAAAAAACAAACACAAAAGACTGCAAACATAACATAAGAATGAACCCTGAGCCAAGATGGTAACGGACTGAGGCTTGGACTGAGATGGTCTGATGAAAGACTGGAAGTAGGATCAGTGAGGGCTGAAGTTGAGCTGCAAACATAACACGGCAGAGATGGAAATGTTCTTCTGTGCGGCCTTCAGGGGTCGTTGATGTGCGACCAAAACAAAATGACAAGGAACACCTCAACACACACACTTGACTTGTGTCTTTTACAATGACTTGTCAGCCATCAAAGGGAAACAGCCTGGTGTCAACCTTGTGGTAAAGTGACAGCATCTGTATAATAAGTACTAGATGCTATATGGAACACAAACATCGCCAGCCTGCCCCTCACCACACCCTGCTGAGCGCTGGCCCCCAAGTGCCGCACCAATCTAAAGCTTTTCAAAGCGCCGCCCCAATGCGACATTCTTTCGGGCCAAACTTCTCTCACTCTCACCAAAACAGGAGTCCCACACACGGCAGACATGTTTGTTCCGGATGCTGCGGTGGGGCGGAGTTGATTGGCGTTTTGAGGCAAGTATCGGCCGATATCGATACTGTGTTTTTTCCCCACTGATATCAGCCGATACCGATTAGTGGCCGATCGTTCGGAGCAGCCCGAGCTGCAGCCTTCAAAAATACAGTCTCCTTGTGTCTGGAATTTCCGCCAATCCGCGTGCTCTCATGCCGTTCCTCTTGTTATTTCTACAAACAGGAAGCTACAATAACTTGCTGAAGACTGCACACAACATACTCAGCAAGTTAAACATCAAGTGGGGTGAATTTGCACATGAAAGGGGTTATTAGTATTTTACTTTCATATTGGGGTCAATATTCATGCTGAGAAAGGAGCTTTGTTTATTGTTACATCAGCTGCGTCAAGGATGTTTTTGTCCCTGTTCGGTTGTTAGTGAGTAGGATTACAGAAAAATGGCTCAACATGTGATTATTATTCATTATTCTTGGTGAATAATGTATGACTGGTATCAACTACATGTATGCATGTATTGGTGAATGTACTTCTAGTTTTCCTTTCAGATGCCAGAGATCCTACTTGCATGTACAACTATTCTGGTTTCTATTTCTTTGCTGTGACTTTCCACTAAAGGCTGATGACTGGAGTTGTTGCTGAGCTTGCCATTCCAGGATCAAGTACATATCCATCCAAGAAAATGACTCTTTGCTCCGAACGGCAGCAGAGAACACAAGAATCATTCTCGCTCACACAATACTGAGACCCTGGTTGTCATCGTCTCCTCTCCCGACTAATCGATCTGCTCCAATGATGGATGTGTTTCAAGACTTGCAGCGTCATGTTTTTGTATGGCAGTGCAGTGCACAGGGACATGCAGTATCTTACCAAGGACTCACTCTTGTAATTCTAATAATAGGGAATACGGCATATACAACCAGTGGGCTATTTTAGACATGAATAGTGTACTGTAAAATCAATAAGGGGGCTATCAGAATCACAGGTGACCTCCATGAAGTGCTGGGTATTCCTTACAAATAAAGTGCAACCTCTAAAGTCAAAGCTCAGTACAATTCAAAACATCTTTTGTCATTGAAATCACTCCTTTGGCCGCCGTATTGTCAGTCAGTAAATATGTTATGTATGTTATGATGGTGACAGTTTGACCCCAGAACTAACAAATTCATCCATTTACTACAAAATGTACTGTAAATGGCTTGCAAATGTGAGAATCATGTATGGCTACACATGAATGCTTTCAGCAATGGGAGTTCAACTTCAGCCACTGATTGGAGGTCCATAGATAATGGCCTCTACACAGAGGGAGGTGAAATGTCATTGATTGCCCGCATGCTCGAAGATCTGGGTTTGAATCTCCATCGGAACGTCCCATGTGTGGTATGTGTACTACTCACTCCCTGACATGCTGAGTCATGCTGTTCAGTCTGGACATTTAGCTCCACGTCCAGGGCTCTGGACTCGAACTCTATAAACCCTGGTTATAAACCCTGGTTATAAACCCTGGTTATAAACCCTGGTTATAAACCCTGGTTATAAACCCTGGTTATAAACCCTGGTTATAAACCCTGGTTATAAACCTAAACCCTGGTAAAGCGCAGGTGGAATGTGACCCTGGCTGGTCAAGGCGGGTTAAGGACATGCGTACCTAATAAAGTGTATAGTATGCTACCAGGTCATGAGGCGTGGTGGCCACCCATGGTCACTCTTCAGGCTTCTACACATTTCAGGTATCAACTTATTGGCACCCCACATTGAGTCATGGTCTCACCTTGGCCACCCCAGTTAAAAAAGGTCTGGCTGGCCACGGGTGACAGCGACATGCCAAAGGTATATCATCGGCATACCGTATGCAGAGATGCAGCCTATACAGCATCAAACGCGCACTGCTGCACACCTACCTTGGGCGATGGCGATGGACTCAAACCTGTGCAGCTCCCGCAGCAGGCATGTGCGTTCAGACGGGTGGAGGCTATAAATAAACTCCTTGGCTCCACGGGGCGAGTTGAGGGGCTCCACCGGTTCCTTCAGCGGGTGGGTGCCCAGGTGGCGCCTCGCGGCCGACAGACCCGGGCCGGACAAGGATGAAGCTTGCTGGCCGAACAGCCCGGCTCGTAGGGGCCCGCTGCCGGCTCTCATGTAGAGGACGGGCCGCAGGAGTCCCCGCAGGCTGGGTAGCATCTCCAGATGGGGCGGGAGGGGGGCGACGAGGGTCAGAAAGCTGGAGGGACATGGCACCGGGCCGGTTAGTGGTGCATGCCCTATTACACTCACACATAAAACATAAAAAGACAACGAGGGTTGCCCAAAGGGCCCCGAGCAGGCGTGGCTAAATGGTAGTAGATGAGCAGTACTGATGGCTAAATGATAGCATCATTTAAATCAACTTGGCTTACATCAGTCGGTGCTCGGCTGTCCCGTCCAACAAGCTCCGGGATAAAGGCTCTAAAAACGGCACGTCTCTTCTTTTCTTCCCCGCTCAAAGGCTACAGACTAACGAGAGAAAAGCCGTTAAAAAGACGCTCTTCGTGGTCATAATTTGGGGAAATGACATATTGGCAAAAGGAGCGCCAGCTAGCGTAACCTTCGTTTGACGGGATCGTGCGAGGCGGATGAGACCTGGCTCGAGCCACTGGAAGCGACCGCAGAAGTGACCAATGAGAGAGCAGCTTTTTTCCGCGCGTGCTCATGACGTCACCTCCCGACGTACACACGTTCAGTGAGTGTTGATTTCCATCTTTTCATTGCGAGAGTTTTGACATTGCACAGCTGCAAGAAAACAGGATAGTCGCATTTGGCAGACTTTTAAACCAATACGCACCCTTTCTGCGATTAAAATGTAGTATTTATTTAAAGTTTAAAGCTACCTGTCGGAATATTATAGTTTAACATCATTTAACAGTATGTAGGACTGGGCCTGGCCACAATCCTGCCTACTTTAAACACGTCACTCCACCAGGGAGGTTTCCACACAACACTGGTAAGTCTCGAATGTTATGGAAAATCCACATGATGATTTCTTCTTAATATGAATATTTTTCTGACGGGATAATTAATGCATTTTTAATTGTGAATTTCTCCTGGAGCTCAATAGAGTATCTATTTGCATAACCGATCTATTTGTATCTATTTTGCTCAACCATGCAGGCAGCGGAAAACAGTGACCCCCGGTGGCCATAATAATAATGTGTTGTGATTTGTGCAGTAATGGCTAATGAAGCAGAACAAAATGAAAACACTAAAAAACAACGAAAAGAAGGAAAATATACAAATAAATAGAGTAGACATATTCATTCACAAGACCATTCAATTTCTTATTTTTATTATATTGCTAAAGCTGTCAACAACCACGAACTATTGGGAATAAATTGCATCCTTGCCTGTTGAACTGTGCAGGGACAGGTAAATAGGTCAACTCTCTGAGCAGAATGTTCAGTATAGCCTTATTATTCCACTAGATATGCAGACAACAAGGAACTCTGATACTATATCATTGCTATAGTGGTCATGTAAATATAAACATTTCAGGTGGATAATACGAGTTTTAGACAAGGGGACAAGTGGACAGGGTTACAACAATATTGACATAAGTCATCGTTTCACCTGTACAGCCATTGAAATGTAACAGTATGGAGGTAAATTGTTCATTGTTGGTCAAATCAACGGATTCAGATGCCTTCGTTCATTGCCACCCTTCCTAAGCGTTCGATTCTAACTCATTATAGCGTATAACTTTGGGAAAGTAAGTCAGGTTAGAGTAGGCCTACATGCTCTTGATGTCTCCACCTCAGGAGTAATACCGATGAAGTACAGTATCTCCATTACAAAGCCAGTATCTGTGAGCTTTCACAGCAACCCGTAGTACTATTATAGTGGTGATGTACTTTCTAGGCGGCCAGCTCTGATCAATTCTAGTTTATACGTGTCGGAGTGAAATAAGGGACCCAAAGTCATTCATAGCAAGCATCGGTGTTGCTAGAATGGCATTCATCACACATCAGACCGTGGGTGCGTGAACAGAGCTACCGTGTTACGGGGGAGTACAAAATAAACATGGAGAAAATAAATTAAAATGCTCCGACAGTTAAATATTTACAATTCTTATGCATCGTTAGGTCAGCATGCTCTCACAGTGTTGAAGTGAAATTCAAACACAAACAGTGTGACGTCATCTTGTGGGTAGAAAAAGACAGCCACAGTATTTGTGTATTTGTGAGATAATACCAATGACATTGTTGTGATTGTACACACAGGACGTGTCTGGTCGGCTAATGCTACGACTCCAACACCAAGTTTCCACACGCGACAGATGGGCAAATCTAACCAATGCTACATGCTGTTGTATTAACGCCCTCTTCCTAATTAGTTTCTAAGTGTTGATTCGATTTGTTCCATTGTTTTTACATGACATGACATTAGTAAGCTTTATGCTCTATATCGCTCTGCTGGATGTGGCAGTATGGCTAATTAATGCTAGAGAAAAGAAGCCAATTCATAAATGCTAACATCCAAAGCTCAGCATGAGATATTTTAGCTCATATTAGACTAGAAGAGTTCAAATGTGGTGGTATCCCAAAGGCAACGGTGCATGTACATCAAGAACTTACTTTGTAAAACGAGGCTGACATTGTGCTGCCACACGATATTAAAACTACTTAAAGGGAGGATTCTTAAAAAAAAGTCGGCACCGTGGAGAAGCACGAGTTCATCCAAGTTAAGGTGAGAAGCAGCAACACGCTTTTTGGCAACAAATGTTTACAAATCACGGACATACGGCAACAAGTCAGTAAAGAGCACGTGAATGTGTTTCCCTTTAAACAAGAGCATCCGCCATGTGATGCTAAATGATAACTAGAATAGCAGGCGTGCTGTCCATCTAATTGTCAGTCGTGTCAGGGACACATCATCCTCTGTCATGAACTCTGTAATTGCACAGCTATGGACTCAAATCGGCAAAAACACGTCCGTTCTTTGTCACAAAATGTCCAACTTTAACATCTTCTGAGAAACGTTGCTTGACTCATGGCACGGGATTTACCGGTGGGCATACGACAGGAGGTGTTCTCACTCCAGCAGCAAATGCGGCACATAAAACAACTGAAATTTGGTTGTCGAGTAAACCAACAACCCAAATGTCCGTGAGGGAACTGAACCCTGTGAAGGATGTCGCTGACGTTACGCAACGCGGGGTGCAGAGCGGTCATTGGTGAGGGTCCTCTTGAGCTTGACACCCTTGCGGATGGCCATCAACATGTTGCCATCTGCCCCCACGCCTGCCTCGTCTCCTCCTGGCTCACTGTGAGGGTGCTGCTGGGCCAGCTGGTGGGACAGCGGGGTGGTGGGAGGATTGGTCGAAGCCTGACCGCTCCAAGACGCCACGGGCAGTGTGCCAGCCTTCTCACCTCCTGGAAATGCGAGAGAATCTGAACTCTGTCTTCCTAGCTCCTCTCCGCTCCTGCTCCCATTCACCACCCCCGGCATGTCAGGCACGGTTGGAATTTTGACCGGGATGACGCTTGTGCGAACAGAAACCGGACCTGCACCTACAAGTGAGCCTGCACGGCGGGACGAGGGTTTTGAGGAGGGAGTGCGGCGGATTGTGGCGACGCCAGGGGTAACAATGATTGGACCGTGCCCCGTGGAATAGGAGCCAGAGGAATTGTGGGATCCAGAGTAAAAGCCATGATGTGAATTGCCTGTAAAGAAAGACAACTATTAGACTTGAGTTTTTATTTGTATTCTATTGCTATTATTTACAAATTGACCACAATAAGTTTCAAATATTAACGTCAAATATCATAAAAACATTTCACAACGTGCGCTTGACAGATGAGGAGAGGGAGTACAAGCTGAGAGAAAAGTATTCAAGTTCATTCATGCAGTTCTTCTTGAAGCCCACCCCAATGTTGACATCATCAGCGACAGTAAATGGAAATGTTAAATAAATGGATTGGTGCCACGGCGATGCGGCGGCGGCGGCAGTCCGCCTCCCATGCAGTCGACCACCACAGCGTCAAACAATCCTAAGGAAACCCTGCTGCATCTTCTAAATCCATCAGTCCAAAGCAGGTGCAAACGTGTCATAAAAAGATGAGGACTGCGAGTGGACTGTGTGAGCCGAGTGTGTACCTGTCGGAGTAGGAGGATAAGGACCAGTGGCGGTAAGCGTCCCCATGTGGGTGGGTGTGGAGGGATGAGATCCATCGGGGTAGCCCGCCTGTGCCGGATAAGGACCCTGTGCGCTTGGCAGGCCGGCCGTTGAGGCAGGCCGCTTGGTCTGAAACATGCGTCGGTAGGACTGGCCGAGATCGCTGTTTCTGGGGATGGTGGATGACTTGTCAAAGTCGGAGTGCTGCAGCTCAGGCTCCTGGTCCCCAGCCATGGAGAAATAGTCATAATCTGACACTGGAGGGGGACCAATGAAGAGAAATCAATATACAATATATATAGCAAGTGTTGCTGTGACTGCTTGGGTACTTGAGTACTGCGCGTTACCTTGGGAGGGTATTGTGTCCTCAGAGCAGCAGGGTGTGTTGGTCTGAGTGTTGTATCCGCTTGAGCACTGTATTGAGTCCCGACTGGACCTCTGTGTGTCCAGTTCCAGGCCTCTTGATAGGGCTAGAGCCAGTTCATCCTGGGCCTCAAATTCAGCAGCCTGGAGGCATCAATATAGCTTGAGTACTCAGCTCTGCAAGTGTTACTACATATATATCACAGTAGAACTTAGTGAAGATGAAGAAGAGCGACAATGACGAGACAGAATCTGTGTTGGCTGAGAAAGACTGAAGTGACCTCAACTGGTGCTGTCCTGTTCCTCCCTTGGACTGAAGCTTTTTGGGGCGTCTGCAATTCAGCTGGAGCTGGGGTAGGGGTTGGGGTAGGGGTACGGGTTGAAAGGTTTTGCGGTGCAGTGCTTTCAGTGCCCGTACCACCATTATAGTCCACTACAGCTGGTGGCCCCTTGTCTTTCTTCTTGCGCAGTGTGTTGACCATGGGCTGGTCATATGGTCCTGGCTTTGCCCAGTCCTGGTAAAAAACAGTCGAGTCAGTCAGTGTTCTGATCAGAATGGACTCACAGGAATACTTCTCCTTCTGTGCAATCCGTTTAAATGATGGCAAACGACAATGAATAAACAAAAGGTAAAAAGGATGACATGTAGACCAGACCCCGGACGAGTCAAATACAATGGTCTTCGGACCAACCTTCCAGCTGGGGACGCGAGAGGAAGGCACCATGAGAGAGCCCATCGGGCAGTGGTGGGGGAAGTCTGGCAGCAGTGCTGAGGCGGGACGTGACCATGATGGTGTGGGGCAGGAGGAGGAAGTGGAGGATGGAGGGAAGGAAGGGAAGGTTGTGCTGGAGCACAGGCTCACACCATTGCAGGGGGGGTTGGCTGGGCCGTGGTGGTCAAAGCCATTGGAGAGCTGCTTGCGTATGTCGGTGGGAGGATAACAGAAAGACATGACAGAAAAAAACAACGGGATGAATGATTGAAATGATAAGATGGAAGAATAAAAATGTACACAATGGAAATCATCCAAATACCCAAGACAAGTAAAAGAATAAAAAACTAAGTAAACAAGGTATGGCAATGGTATGGGGTTCCGATTCCTTGGTTATTTTGTTGATTGACAAATGTATATATTGTCACTATTTAATATGATTTTGTCCACAATTGATGTGTTTATATTGCAAAAAGACTCAACAGCACCTCTACTGGTGGTGGACAAGTAGTGCACTCCATTCTGCTCTAGTTCTAGCGGTCTAGTGATCTCAGGTGGTTTGTGGTGTTTGGGAAGCCAAGTGGGTGCGATGTTCACTATGAGGTTCAGTAGGATGAAGCAGGGCTACCAGTACAACAGAACATTGTTGCATAAGAGGGGGTGGGGGAAGAGGGGGTTTCACCTGGTCAGCAGTGTGCGGAGGTGTGGCGGCAGCTGCTAGGGAATGGGGTTCACTGGTGAAGTCCCCGTGAAGCTGCCCACACTCTGACACATCAGAGGAGCTGGAACTGGCACAAGGCTGGGACAACGGCAGCAAGCGGGACCAAAGCAGGTGGCAGAGGGACAGACACGTGGAGACGGGCAAACGGACATGTCAGCGTTACAAGCAGTACGTTAGATGGCACAGGCAACGTAATTCTCAGCAGTTAGTCGGAGGTGCGGCCACGTGGGAGTCATTAGTCCATGACATGCATTGTCGCTCTGATGTGGCATGGTGTTAATAGGCCTGCTGGAGGATTGAAGAGAGCTTGAAGATCCCTCTGCTTTGGAAAATTCCTTATTCTTAAAACATGCAATTGGTGATTTTGAAGACAACGAACGATCAACCCGTGTCTATTTGAATAAATCTGATACTCCCGAGTCACCTATCTGATCTAAAGCAAGGAACCCAGTTTGTCAGCGCCTCATCTGCACAGCAGCATAATGAAGCGTTTGGACGTTAACTTGTAAAAACAGATTCACTGGATGGTACACGTTTTGTTGGGGGAGCCTGGTTGGTTTATGGTTTATCCCGAACCACACTAAGCCCGTACAGAGCCACCTAGCACTCACAATGTGAGTTGTAGATAGAGGTGCACTCCAAGTAGTCAAATGTTAAGTCCCGAGGCTTGCCTCTCCAAACCACAGTCTGCCACAGCGGACGGGAAAGCCTTTTGTATTGTTAATCTTACCTACATGTTAGATAAGTCATTCGGAGTAAGAGTGTGTAGATTGTTTACATGTCTTACCTACATGTTAGATAAGTCATTCGGAGTAAGAGTGTGTAGATTGTTTACATGTCTTACCTACATGTTAGATAAGTCATTCGGAGTAAGAGTGTGTAGATTGTTTACATGTCTTACCTACATGTTAGATAAGTCATTCGGAGTAAGAGTGTGTAGATTGTTTACATGTCTTACCTACATGTTAGATAAGTCATTCGGAGTAAGAGTGTGTAGATTGTTTACATGTCTTACCTACATGTTAGATAAGTCATTCGGAGGAAGAGTGTGTAGATTTTTGTCCCCCTCACCTTGCTTTCAGTGGGCATCGGCGAGGACGACTTGGAAGATGCGTACTGGTCGAGCGATGACGAGATGAAGCCAGAGTCGTGGGAGGAGATGCTGGAGAGGCGGGCCGGGGCCTGCTGGGACAGCGTGGAGCTGCGGTACCGGTGGCGGGTTTGATGGTTGTGGAAGAGGTGGTGTGAGGAAGAGGAGGAAGAAGAGGAGGAAGGAGAATGAGAGTGAGAGCCACTGGATCCCCTGGAGTCGCTACTGTTAGCACTGTTCAGACTACGTGGAGCAAGGAGATCAAGGACACCCAAAGAGGAGAATATAAGGGTGGAGTTTGAATAAAAGGTTGATGAAAAAAGAGAAACGAGGGAGGAAGGCAGGGATTTGGGGGAGTGAGGAGGAACAAGGTTAGGAAATAATGAACGCAGCCCAACATGTAACCACCGATACAGGACAAGCAAAGCTTAATCCACGTCCCGACACCAACATATTGACATATAAAGCGCTCAAACGTTACGTAGGAGAGGGGCTCGTAATATGTGTGGGGATCTTGTGTCACCATTTTAACACAGCATTAGTTAGACAATAGTTTTGGCCAGAGTGAACTGTTAATAGTGTCAGTTACAAAGGGAAGACAACAGTTCAATAGTAGCACGGATGCTCCATTTGGGAGCACAAGTGAAAGATGTTTTCGGTGGAGAAAAGATTTTAGGAATCAGCCAATTTCACTGATCAGGTCCAACAGTTATTTATTTGCAACAAATAATGCATTGTTGTTCATTTATCTATGCCTGACAGGTCTAGCGACAGGTAGAAGAATGAAATGGATGGCGGGGGGGGGGGCATAAGATATCACATAGCACATATACTTTTTGTGATGTTTGGTGGCGTGTCCTGAGGTTTTTGTAACAAAAAATGGTTCAATAAAGGATGGAAACAATGCCAGAAATCAAGGTGGTATTTGTGTTTACCTGCACATGCTGGACTTCCTGGACGTCGTGGTGCTGGGTGAAGAGGGTGGAGTTTGGTACGACCAAGTATAGTCTGCACCTTTCAGGTCCAAGATGACCTGGTTGGAATAGACACAGTCCTTATAAAACAACATCTAAAACAAACTGCAACACAAAAGATGCACAAAGCAAAAAAATGCCTATTGGATGTCTCACTTGTTCACTGGCTGGGGGAAGCTTGTGCGGGTCTGAGGTCAGAGATTTGAGGTCTTCAGAGATTGCCTGCAGATGGGTGACCTCTCCCAACATCGAAATCTCTTCATCCTGCACCCATCAGGCAGTTGGTGGTCCCACGGAGGTGTAAAAGAGTTGAAAAATAATTGAGCGTGAAACCTGAAGCAGCAATGAGCCAAACATTGTACCCACCACCACGGGCCGCAGCATGGCTACAAAGCAGCAGAACCTCTGTCTCTCCTCTATGAGGGCCTTCCTCAGGGCGTGCTTCTCAATATCTTCCAAAAGAATGTATTTATCGCTGACATCCTGCATTGCGCTGTCCAACTGGGGCAGGATATCGCCGCGACCTGCAACATGAAACACACATGACCTAACCTTTTCATAACGTGAGACAAAACATCTTCAGTATATATATATTATTAAATAGATTCAATAAATATCTATTATTTTCTGTCATGCCCCCCCAAGGAACAGAGTTGTTTAGAAATACTAGAGAAAGTGATAATTCTTCATTTATCGGTACTGTACGGACTGAAAATGAAAGCAGGAAAATGCAACAAAATAGAGAGCATAGAAGCATATGCAAGAGTCAAATTGCATGTTGAGTACCATACATTTGTACATGTTGGTAGGTCTGCACTGAAATGAAAAAGCCTCTTGCAGGCCCCCGTTGCGGGGGGGGGGACCATTTGAGAAGTTAGTGTGATAGCATGGACTACTTACTACCCACTTCACTTCTCCCTGTCAGTCCTACGTGAGGAAGCATTTTGGCACTTAAGTGTCTTCTGATTGTGTGTACTCCTCGTCAAGCCCTTCAAACCTAGGCTGTTTCTAGATATAGCTCAGAGGGACGTTGAATACCTTGACTACTAAAAAACTACTAAGTCTCAATAGAAGCAGAAAGGTTGGGACGTACAATTGGCAGCACATTGGCATGTTTTTGATGCGCCGAGGTTAAACTCTCAGTGAACAACACTGAGGTCTATCTGATTTTGTGTCTGGGCAAAGAAACCCAACTGGCGCTGTTGGAGCACCTGTGACCTTGTCAATGTGAGTCACAAGTAAAGGAGTACAGTTGCAATGACAAATTCACTCTATAGAATACGTAATGAGGCTTTGGGAATCCTCCATCTTCATACCTGGCCACAGAAAAGCAAAAGATCATTATGCACCGGATTACATTACAACAGACATTCATGAGGGGTGACAAGTGAAGTCAATAAATATATAGTGCAAACGTCACTATATATCAAACCTCCCCATGGGGATGAAAAGGTGCCTACCTACCGACCGACCTACCTACGTCTTGGCTGTTTTAGGTCTTTACATATGGTGTTTTTACTTAGAGCAAGGAAATCGCAACAGACTGTAAATGTCAAATAATTTTGGCAGATATATTTCTACCTCGTGATGACAAGCAATACAGACAATGAATACTGCTCCTGAATCCTGAGAGCTATCAAATATAATGGGATGCTTACACGGATAAAGACAGACAGACTGTTAATGGCCTAATATTTACAACATTTACCTTCCGAGGGTACAGTTCAAAAATAATAGAGACAACACACAGTACATGTACATGGTTTCAGTATACAAACATTATACAGACAGGTTTCTGATTACATTGTAAGTTTCTGTGATGATCTAGTTGTATAACTGAGCCCCAGGGTTCAAAATGATCCATTTGAGTCATTTGTTTGCTTTCCACTCATGTGAGCAACCCCCCCAACCTGTGTACTTCTGAATGTGATTCAGACTAGTATGGGTATTTGACATAAATGGTATGGTTCACCAGCGCTTCTTTGACCTGGAATAAAAGCCTGTCTGGTGTGAACACGTCCCAGCAAACATTACAGTAACATTACTGATACAACGTGACATATCATTCACAGCATCTTCAGAATACCTCATATCTGTATTGTAGTTCATTTAGCCACTCTTATGCTTGAAAATGCTTCATTTTGGCAAAAATGTGCTTCATTATGCATATTTTATTTTAATGAATAATAGTATTCAACCACAAAACAGCATTATTTCTTAATATATTTGTGAAAAACCGTGACAAAGTGAAGCCGTGAAATACCAAGAGGTGAGGGACAACTACCCATCATAACTGGGTCCTACCATGTTGGATTTGATCTGTAAATAATCACGATAATAATACTACTCCCCAGAATACTGCAACTGCAGCTGTGATTACATGACGCTACAGTCATATTACATTTTATACAAATAAAATGTATTATTATGGGCTGTTTGTCACAAGACTGGGTATCCGGAGTTTCTGGGTATTGGAGTTACAGCCAAGTAGTGAAGAAGCCAACCAATATTCATCGTTGTTGGCTTCTTCACTGGATAAAGACTCTTTGCTGATGTTCACTACCTTACTTATGAACAAGGTAGGTGAGTGAGGCCACTTTCAAGGATAGGAGGGTCTGCATTGCTGTACCTTCCACTTCTGTTTTCACTCAAATCTCCCGAACACGCGTCTCGACTTGGGTAAACATTTTTCTTTTGAAGGGTGTTTTGACCCCATCGCGGGCTTCTGTAGCAATAGCTTCTTAGCAATATGGAGCCTGGATGCCAGGGTAACTGGATGGTCTGACCTTCAGGTCTACATACAGCATGAATGAGAAGAGTCACAACAAGACAAAGAAAAAGAGGCACAGGAAGATGCATTAAAGAGGCAGCGGCTGGGTCGGTGTTACCTTGGACAAGATGCCTACATGCTATGAACCTAGCCGTGGAAACCAAAGACCTTACATGAAAGAGGGGATGTCAGTGGGGGAGCTAAATGATAGATGGTGATGATTTATTCACGATGGAGCCAGTGCTACCTCTGTGTATTGACTGACTTACCAAAAGTGTCAGCTGCAGAGCAGCAGGAAGAGAAGGGTGGCATCACAAATGCATGAAGACAAGGAGAGAAAAAAAGTCAACTGAAAATATGCCACCACTAAACTCTAAACTAAACTGATGACGTGTCGGTGTGGCATCACATTCAGCAAATCTGCTGTACGGCTTGTACAATTCAAATACTGACTGATGGAATGTTTTTAGAACCTCAATCCAAACATCACAAAACAAAGTGGAAGCGAATTTGGCCTGGCTGTTTTATGTTTTATGGTTTTTCGATGGAGGTGCATGTGTTTGGAGAAGTGAGGAGTAGACCCCACTGCCCTGCGCATGCTACCAAGTAAGGTCATGTTTAGCTGCACCGGATCTGTACCAAAAGTCTTCATCAGTCAGAACAAAGCTCTTCTGCACAAGTTAGCGTGATCCTAATTTGTGAAGGATTTATTCCAAAACCTTAGGCTTTAAAATGAAAATAACCTTTTTACCTTTCTTTGCTTTCTTCTGAAGCTTCAGCGTGTCTGATGACTTTTTCTTGATCTCCTGTCGAGCTCTCTTATATTCTAGTTTAGACAAACATATGAAACACTTGCATATATTTTTGTACATTCACAGACATGGCCATCAAAGCCAGAGCAGATTACAATCTAATTCTGATCCCGCCCTGCTTCAAAATGATGAGGTCTACAGTAGCTGCTATACCTTTGGCATGGTCCTTGTCCAAGGTGTTGACGCCTCTTTTCCACTCCTCCATTTGATCTTGTAGGGGGTTGATCAGAGCCTCCAGGAAGGTCCTGTTGAAATCAGTGAAAAAATAGTTACAGTAATCCCACACTTGGAATTGGTTCCAGGCCTTACCGTGACAAGTGAATTTCTGCAAATACTTATTTAGAAATGTACACAATTATTTGTACTTTGGAGTGGCCTAGTTAAAGTCCTGACCTGAATCCTAGTGCGATGCTGTGACATGACCTTAATAAGTCAGTTTGTGCTCAAAAACCTTCCAGTTTGGCTGAATTACAACAAGTTTTTATCCAAGTGTGATCCCAATGGTCAACATACAAGCTGTAGAACCTTCTTATGTTGGACCCGATGCCGTAAGTAAGTAAGTATCAGACAGGCAATCGGGCATTACAACCATTAGGTGTGTGTCCTCTGGCTATCTCGTATCGTTAGTCTGCCAATCATTAACAGACCGGAGGCTGGGCGACAGTGTCGTTTGTATGCGACTGTGTCACAAGGGGATGTTAGGAGCTTGTGCAGTCCTATCTGTCAATCATTACCCAACTGTGCCAGTCCTGGGACGCGCATTTAGGAGCGTGATAAAGAAGCTGCGAGTGCTCAGCAGCTGCAGGCTTAGTGCATATAACTAAAATTAGACACCACCGCTCTCTTGCAGACACTTCTCTGTCAGTGGGTGGGGTGGGTGGTGCCCCCACCCTTGTACAGGCCCTGCTGCGGAGATCCAAGAGGAATCTGCTGAAATGCCATCCAAAATTAGAGCCTCTTGTCTAGGTAATGTGTGTGTGCGAAAGGGAAACAGCTATGCAGTGTATGAAACGTTATAGATGCCTGTTGCCAGACCAATGGTCTCTTTCCCAGTAAAGAACTACAGGGGGCATTCTCACACACAAGTACCACATGACATCAACACTTGGCGGCTATAACCGCGTCACATGTGCTATCTCTTGTATTGAATGGCACTGCGAGAGTCGAAGAACACCAAATGTGTTGCACTACTACAGGCTCCATGGCGTGAGGCTTGATGGTACATACCTCCTGTACCTACACCCTCGTACAGACCAACCAAGCACAGACCAAAACAGTCTGGCATGTAAATAAATGTCGGGCTTGTAGTACTTGAGCAGAGAGAAATGATGGGAGAGCGGTGCCACAGACAAAGTGGCTTCCTTACATGGAGAACTGTTTGAATTTAGCTTCGATGCTGCGATGTCTCATGCACATCCTGGTCAGAGCTGATCCGATGTCTCTCGTTCCTCCTGAAAGACAATACAAACAACATCATCAGAACAGGGCATTGCACTACATTTCTGAGTAATGTCTGATAAATCCAGTGTTTACTTCAAAGGAGTTCAAGACTGTTTTTGAACACAATATGGGCCCAAATGCCAGCATCAGTAGATAGAATTGCTGCATTGAAGGTTTTAATTGTGTGATCCTCGTCATTTTTACCACACCATAACGTATCTATAGTCAATCCCTGTTTCCGATCATAATCTCGAAACGCACAATTCTTAAATCTAATTCTTTCGCATACGGGTATTAACGTGACATGACTAATGAAGCCTGGAAACATGACGAGAATTGGAATTGGACTAGTGTGGCTTTCCATCCTTAGGAAGACCTCGGGCTGGGCTTCTATGCAGACTTTATGGTGATTGACAGAACCTTTGTGTGGCTGCTCAGTATGCAAGTTTCTCAGCGGGACTGTGTCTGCATATCTTTACGTCTGTGTGACTTTGTGTTTGCATGAGGGAGAAAGCCGTGAGGGGCGACGGGCTCTTGGAGGAACTTGTGTGTCCCTCCAGCAGAGAAAGTCCTTCTGCTGTCAGCACTGTTCGTGCTTTGTGCCACATGCCAAAATACGCTCAAAGGTTGAAAACAACAACAATAAAACCATTCATGTCGGTCCAATTGAGGATATGATCACAATCATTTGAAACAAAATTATGCATGAGAAGTACAACCTACAAAGTACAATAAAGGTTTTAAGGCTGCCTTCCATCCATTACTCCATCCTATCATCCATCTATCCATCACGAGAAGTCATATTATTCTTGAAGGTGGGGCTGACAGATGTTGGAGTACCACAGGGAGGCTTCCAGCGCCTCAAAAAGTGTTAGTACTGGCAAAAGCTATTCATTGCACAGTAATTGAGCAGCTGAAGTGTGCAGTGTCGGGGGAAGAGTTAGGTTTCAGTTGATCATTTCTTTTTTACTACCACACCCGTACATCTGGATTTGATATGAAGCATATGAAAGGACCGCAGTTGGCTTGCTGCAACGCGCCCTATACCTAGCAAGACTGCGCTTAGCAAACTGATTTGTGTGTGTGGAATAGTTGCCAACTTGTTAGCTAATGGTAATTTGCAAATATGACGTCTGTGAAACTGCCTGTTGAAATCAGAATTGCCCCATCCTTATGGCCTCTGCAATGACTGCCGGTTTCCATAGAAACGGCACCTGTGTAAAGCTGGGCTGTGGTGAGGAGTGTGGAGGGATTTCTGATCGAGAACAAATTTGCTTTGCACCTATATTTCATATTTGGATATTTTTCAACCTGTTGTCGAATACCTTCTCGACTGGCCGGTCGTAAATTGATGTTTGTCCCCATGTTTAAAAATGGTGTTTGTACTGTATGGGTTTATTGCTGTTATTCATGTCGTTCATGTGTTCTGTGTATAGTGCAAGTGACTTAAGCATTCATTTACAGCGGGTATATACAAATGAACATTTTGACTTCAATCACGGCCGCACGGTGGCCTAGTGGTTAGCATGTCGGCCACACAGTGAGGAAGGGGGAATGGGGAAGATTCTCTGCTTGCCATCTCTGTGTGGAGTTTGCATGTTCTCCCCTTGCATGCGCGGTTTTTCTCCGGGTACTGCGGTTTCCTCCCACATTCCAAAAACATGCTAGCTTGATTGGCCACTCCAAATTGTCCATTGGTATGAATGTGGGGGGGAATGGTTGTTTGTCTATATGTGCCCTGGGATTGGCTGGCCACCAGTCCGGGGTGGACCCCGCCTCTCACCCAAAGTCAGCTGGGATAGGCTCCAGCGTACCCCCTCCGCAGTGAGGATAATCGACATAGAAAATGGATGGATGGACTTAAAGCACAAAAGCGGCTGTAAACACAACACCAAGTGATCTCTAGAAATAGCACATCAACACAAACCTACAAAAACACTCTGGCACAAGCACCAGACAAGACCAGCCCGCTGATATACAGTATGTGTGTATGTGCAGTGGAGTCGTTGGCAGTCACGAGAAATAGCTGCAATGAGACATGCTATTTTGCAGGCTTGTAATTATACCCGCACCACCGACATTAACCGATTGGAAAAAAACTCACACACTCACAAGCACGATAAGCCTCATTTTTGCGTGCAAGTGTGCAATAGTGTAAACTTACACTTGGAAAACCCCCCAAAACAAACTGACTGGAATGGCAAATGGTAAAACTAAAGAGGAAACAAAGATCAAAATAGGCCACAGAATGGTTTTTGTGTTCTGAAAGACTCCAACGGTCCACTGCCAGCATGATCTTGACTTACCAAGTTGTGTAGGGTACGTATGTCCATGCCTTCATCAGCCTTCTGTATTGGTCCTAGGAATGTGACACTGCGCTTTCAACAATAACATGTTTGCATGTCTGATTGTCTACTTTATATAGAACACTTTCTAAAACTACATGCTAATTATACAGGGTAGAGGAAAAAAGGACTTTTATTCCAGTGTTTGTGTCTCGGACAATAGCCTTGAGGCTGACAGAATGTGACCCAAATGGAAGAATCAATACAATAGGAAGCCAGTGTGATTGCTGTATTATCTCTCTTTCTATGAGAGTGGGATTAAAATTTCAGTCCATTTCTTCCCCGCTACATCATAGCATGAGTGAGACCGTGTCAGAATGATGCATGCTGGACTAAGAGAGTCGACCTGCTTCCAGAACACGGGGGTTGGCTTCACCCCAACATCGTGTATAGCAGCAGATGTTTGCCGTTAAGTGTGGGCCAGCGGTTACACTGATAAGAGACTAGAGACCATACAGCTAGATTTAAACACACACACCCATCTGGACTGAGGTACACTGATATGTTCACTAATTAGAGAGCCGTGGGTGTGGGGGGTTCACCAAAGAAGAGGGTCTCCTTATGTTGGCCTTCAAAGCTAGCAGTGGCCAGTCTAAATGTTTTTGAAATATAAATAAAACGGAGGTGGACCCAGCCTCAAGTGGACACATTGATTTGTGTCTGTGAACAATAGTAGCAGGAATGCTCACTGCAAATACAGTATCTGAGTGACAACAATAAAGGCATTTTTGTGGTGGTCCGTCACTACACATTCTGGGCATTCCGGTGGCATCTGAAAACATCTCTGCTTGTCTGTCACACACGACACATTCACTTTGGAGCAGTCTTAGGTGTCAGTGTGCTAGACAATGATGTCGCCCAAAAGAGAGGGTGAGTGTTTCTGTGGCTCGAATGACAATTAAAAGGGCAACGTTAACAGAGGCGTATGATGGCATTGAAATGAGGACAAGGCCTTTGGGAATAATAACCCGGTCTACAGTATATGTTGTCCTGAATGCTGTTGCCCTCTTAAGACATCTAATGACAGACAGACAGCTTCCTTAGCGGTTTTACTCCGGCATCCCACTCACTCGACAGTCCGAATGTCTGGTCTCGGTGGGAACCGACACATGCACCGCTGTGGGCAAGGAACACACACGCGCACCTGCTGCACGGTGGCGGGTGCTGACATGCAAAAAAGCCAAACTGCCTGAACCCATCTCTCAGCAGCTGTTGTTAAAAGACTGGAGAGGCGGAGCCAAGGGGGAGGGGAATACGAGGAGGTTAGTTGAGGAGATGAAAGAGACGTTGTTTTGTTGACAATTCAATGTCAGGGTGTACGCTGCAGCTCATAAATCTGAAATCATTTGGAAATAGCCATATTTGTGTCTACACTGTTATTAAATGTGCTTTCAGCAGGCAGCAGTATAGACGCACCATCTTTTGAAGCATATAGAAGCACATCTGAGGCAAAGTCTAATGTCAGCGTTCCATATTAAGTCGTTTGCTTTGATTGGCATTCTCACTGGGCCTTAAAGAAAGTTCAGTACAATTGACTTGTCTCTTCTGAAGACTGTTTACGCAACATTTGAAGTAAAAACTGATCAAAGACAGTGGCATTCCAGTTAGGGATGTCCCAATCCAATATTGATGTCGCAAAGATACAAAGATGTACAGTATGCATACACCTTATCCGTTGTTTTGCTCAAGAGGCAAAGATCATGTTAAATGCAGTTTTAAGCCCCCAAAAACGTAATATGGTGAAAAATTGCATTTTTCCAATGTAGTAAAGGCTCCATAGCAAGCAGGAAGTGGGAAAGCATGGAGGCGTGTAGCGTGTAGGTTACGCATGGAAGGGAAATGCACACACACAGTTCAGTTCCAAATGTGAAAACTGTAAATAGTTCATAGTGTTGTATTTGTAATTAAATTGTTATTTTCATCTAAAACTAATTTTTGGGGTGTTATTTATCCTGTGGTATGGTTGTTTAGATATTTCTGGCTAAATACAGTAAATATGGCTAAATTTGTGTCAAAGTAAAATGTATCTTTTCACAAAATCTGTTTTTCTGCTTTTTTTTGTTGAAAACTTCGCTAAATTTAGCTGAAACTTAGCTATGTTACTAAAAATGAAAAAAGGTGGAACAATGAAAGATGAGTGTCTAACCTTTCTTCTGGTATTCAATATGTTTATATAGCTGTGTATTATAATATTATAATATTCCATGCACCTTGAAACATCAGTCCAAATCGTCAACTGGCCGTACTGAGAGGGACATCTTACAATACACAGAAATGTTCAGTAGCACAGTTGTAGGAGAACAACTAAATAATAATTACTATTGCAAGTGTAGGTTATGAATGCCTAATTGTAGCTATACTGCTGTCCATAATAATAATGATGCCTCTCGGAATGTTGTGCTATGATGCTAGCATAGTGCCTGGCTTTATCCAGTCAGTAAGCAATTGGCTGGTTCAATGAGCGGCCAAAGTCAAGACAAAAATAAATGTTCAAAGTAAAGTATTGAATGTTGCATGGGAAAGTACCCGGTGGAAAAACAGCTTTTTGGTGAACTCGTGTACCATGGACCTTAAAAGTGGCTATTCTACTGCGCCGTCCCGAGGGAAAAAGAAAAACTGGAACTCCTTTGCTTCAGCCATGGACAAAATGCCGATGACATTCCTGCTGCATAAACAAATGGCAGCATTAGACGTGACACGAATAAATGTTGGTCTGATCACAGTTAGCAAAGTCCTTCCATTTGTAACAACAAATAAGTCTGATAGAGAGAATGATGCAGAAAAAGGATCGTGAGAGAAAGGCAATGACTCGTAGGGGGGGTAGATCGCCCTAGAGACTCCCTCTTGTGCTTTTTCAGGCTGTGGTGTCCCACTTTTGTGATCTTCCTATCTGGTCTGACACACATTCCACAAACAAAGGATTAACGACAGACTATCATTTCAATCAACTGACTAACATCTGTTCTTGTGCCATGCATTAAAGTGACTTTAAAGTGATGTAAAAATTGATCAGATTGACTAAAGGCAAGAAAGAGAAACCTCCTGCCCTTACTGCTTGGTTGTCAATGGGTCTTTCTAAAACAGAGAGTGCGAGCCCTCCAGTGCGAGCCCTCCAGCCTGGCATGGTGACAATTAAAAGCAGATAAATAGAAGAGAATAAGAAGTTTGTCTGCACAACACTACGCTGGCTTGTTTGTAAGAATGACCACCACATCACACCCACCACTGTTCCTGAGCCTTTGCTTGCTGACGTGTGTGTGAGTGTGTGTGTGTGCGTGTGTGTGTGCGTGCATGCGTGCCCATCAATGTGTGAAAGCCACCGATATTGTCAAAGAGACATCCAACCCACTGTCCCTCCATGTCCATCCGCCCGCCCACGCACACAGACAGAAATGCTTCACACAAGCAGATCATTCATTCAGAGAGCTTCATAAAGAGTCTATCGCACAAGAAAGAACAATCGGCAAACTGGAAGCTACGTGAACTTGCCAACTGAGCTGTTTAACAGCTACTGTATATGTGGTGAAGTATTGCATACAGTATACAGTATATTGTGTCGCCATTAGGGCTGTCAAAAATAACGCGTTAACAGCGGTAACTAATTTATTTGATTAATTACGTTAAATGTTTTAGCGTAATTAACGCACACCGATATGGCGCTGGAGGTGGTGGTGGGGGGATAGCGGAGATGGAGGAAAAAATACATGGAAATGGCAGAATGCGTGTGTCAGAAAAAATACACTTCTAATGAAGGTGAAGGTGGGGTGGTGTGCAAGACCCACTGTAAATGATGATGATGATGGTGGTGGCTGTGTTGGCTGAGAGATGAGAAAGAGTAAATGAGCTAAATGGTGGAGACGGGCACCTGGTCATTTCTGAGACTGGTGATGCCATAGTACGACATGGGGGGGTGAATATCCGGTGACGGCTCCTAAAGGGTTCATTCAGATGTGGAGTTTGCTACATTTACGTATGCTGAAATGACACTGGAAAAAAAGACATTTACCTTAGACTACGTGATGTCTGTGAACCCAACCCCTCATGGCTCATAATAAGACAGTTATTGGTATAGAAGTGGGATTCTAATGTTCTACTACTATTCAATAGACTATTATTAGACAAGTGGTTTTTAGCTTGATTGGCATAGTCAGTTCATTTGGATCTCTTAATACATAATGATATATAACATCAATTATGATACTACTTTCTAGTTAGTACTTTCTAGTACTTTTCTAGTACTTTCTAGTCATTAAGTGCGGTACAATGGGCATATTTGAGAATTAGTTGTTGATGTGTTTAATCATGATTAATGCATTAAAAATCTGTGAATAATCTGATTAAAAATTTGAATCATTTGACAGCCCTACTCGCCATTCAAGTCATTGAGATAATGGTCCTGCAATATTTGTAAAACTACTTTTGAGCATGTCGGGCAACAAATGCACCCCTCTGGTAGGGTATCTATGAAAAGCACATTTGGAAGGAATTAGCCCCAAGAGTGCTCCAAGAGGTCACAAGAACCTGAAATGAAACCTTTTACTCCTGTTCCAACCTTGGACTGCTTTTGCTGTAGCCTTCGGTTCCTTGTGATGAACCAAATACACAACAGCCGGGTCTCAGCTGTCACACCTGGCTTGGCAAGCCTGAAAGTAGACAGATCTGGGTGCCAGTACAAAGAGGAGAGTGAACACTGGAGAAGGCCAGGAAATAAAGAATGTGGTTGATGAAGTAAGGAAAAGAGGAAAAAGTCTTTCACTGTAGTCTGTATGGAAAGCCAAAGTTGGTGTCAAAGTCACGTTCACCACGGCCAGATTAATACTCCTCTGTTTTATTTGGGCTCCAGTCAAGGTCTTGTAAGGTAGCACCATATCTGTGCAACCTAGTGTGAGTCCGTCTATGTGCTCATACAGAACAGAGGCTGGATTGTTGGATGGCGGGTTGAGTTAGAAGGGGAATGTGGTCTTCAGTCTAAATGCTCAATGTTACTTATTAAAGAGAGCAAAACTTACGTGAAGACAACATAGACGCTTGTAAGAGCTTCACTGGTCTGACCAGGTTGATGTTTAAACAAAAACAGTGCAAACAGAGACAACACCCACAAACACTGACAGATATTCTTAGTCTTTCTAGCACTACTCACCTGTGTGTCTTTTTACTTTGTCCTTGATGCTGAGCAGCTAGCATCCTACAGACACTCACATTAGTGTCCCTAAACTCTATGACAAGGGCGTTTTGGCGCCCATCTGTGAATTAATTGCATCATAGTGCAGCTGTTATGTAAGAACACGAAGGCTGCAGAATCATGCAAAGGCAATGTTGTTAAATACCATATCTTTGGTGCTGCCCTGGAGGTAAATAGCCCTTTTATTGATGTTAAAAGTACATTGTCAAGGATCAGAAAGCCAGTTATTAAATGAGACACAATACAATCTATTCCAGTTAAACGCAAGCTTGTGTTTGTCAAAGATCCTGTCTGTTTTTCAACCCATTAAGTGATTTAATTGTTGGTCCAGATATTTGTACGATTCTCGGGATGGGGTCAGGTCAGACACAGGACAACAGAGATTTGATTCAGAGCCACGCAAATCGTATGGGGAACGAGATTCTGGGCTGGATAGTGGACAGAAAATGTACACACACAAAAAAGGACAGAGCCAATTCAAAGGGGGCATTGAGGCAGTGGACTACTTCAGCCTCTGAGGCTGCTCTGTAATAAGAGGCCAAGTCGTGAACCGAGCAGGGCATGGAGGACACACCCATACACTTTTTTTTGGTTTTTAAATCGAGCTGTATGGAAGTCAATCACAAAGACAACTGAAATAACTTCCAGTCATTCCATTTTAAAAAGCGGCTTGTTCAAGGAAAGCAGGCAGATTTCTAGTCGACAGTGATGAGTGCATTTGTGTCACAGGATTGACAGGTGGCAGATGGCTGATTGATATCAGTCATAATCATTGATAAAACATGGCACATAATCGGGCAAACATGTACAGTATGGCACGGGCTTTGCTAAAATACCCTAAAGTACCCATGAAATCACCAGCACTTCCACACACTACACCTTGATCAACTTGACACACTTGATCCGTTTCACTCGCACACACGTGGACTACGGTTCTGTGCACGTGTAAGCACAATTGGTGTGCAGAATTTTGGATGGATCGAATGGAGCTCATGCGGACACGCACTCGTTACAAACCTCATATAGCCCTTCTAGAGTTTGAGACCCTGCTGTTTCACGTTGCTGTTTAATGAACTCTGTGCTGTTAGTGTACTCAACTGTGCTATTAGTGAACTCAACTTTCCCACGTCTGCCTTGCAAGAACTTTTACCTAATGTGGTCCCTCATTAAGCACAACAAAGACGTGGCCTGAAAGTAAGGTCTCATGTTAATAGTAAAATGGGTCCCTCCGCTGCCCAGGATTTTACTGTCAATTATTGTAGCCTCTTTACTGTACCATAGGCTTTACTGTAATAATTATGCTTGCATGATACAAAAACACCAATGGCAGCAATTAGCAGGCTCCAAGTATATTTCACATATACGTACATTACATCAATGACCCTGTATAGTCCGGTTAATTGGTTCCAGACTCTCCCCGTAGACCCAAAGTAACACCACTACAGTCACCACAGTCTCCTGTGATTCTTTCTTCACATTGCACATTGCTAATGAGCAGGCTACGGATCACATATACATTACCTTTACACTGAATGTAGTACACTATGTGTATCCGTATCTGTTCACCCATCTAAATGATCTGTGTCCGTATCTGTATTCGGATTGGGCGGGGCATAAAAAGGAAGTGGGAGTGTTTTAACCAGAAATGTGTGGGGCTTACATGTGTATATTATTGACATCAGAAGTTGCTATAGTTATTATTATCATCCGGCTATACGTATGTGTACTGTGTGTGTAAGTGATGTGTCAGACTTATTATGTACTTATGTTTTCATGATCTGTGTGAAGTTGGTGATTCATGCAAACATGCGATGACGGCAAACAGGGAAATCATCTGTCAGCCTTGTTCACTGTATTTTTCTCACAGCGTTCAGTACTTGAAGCTAAGTGGCCAAGACGGGAAAAAAAACACTGGCAGTGACAAGCCGTGTACACGACTCTTGTGAAACGTGTGGCGTAGGAAAGAAGTTTGAGATTACAAATTTCCCCCACTGAGGGACGAATAAAGGCATATCTTAAGGCATATCTTAATTACAACGTGCATACTGCAGCATATTGAGAGGGGTGTAATATTTGACCACAGCCATACAGGCAGAGGCGTGCCTAATGTTGTGGCCAGTCACTGAAAATGAACAAAATGATTCTATTGTAAGTAGTACACCGGTTTCATGATGACTTGGAATAAAATAAGTACATTTCAAGGAAAATAGCGCTCATGCTACTATCCCTGATGCATGAGGGACAGACGCCACACAAGGCTGCCTAGAAGCCTGCGTATGTTAGACGGGTTCACCAAGGAACTTTAGATCCAAACCAAAGAGAGGCGAGCTGAAGAAAACCTCATACAGTGGAGGCAGTGTGACCAATGAAACAGCAGCCCTTTTTAACTTGCCAAATAAGGTGCCGCTCAGCTCCTCTGTGGCCGCCGCTTGCAGAGTCGGTGAGTGAATACATAATGAGCATTTTCTTTAAACGTGAATTCGGATAATGACCAAATTTACTTGTTTCATGCTTGTATCCGGCAAAAATACCCGTAACGAATATTTGTTTAGAACAGGTATCGGGCTCATCCCTAGTTAAAGCCCGTATTTAGAAAGTCAAACAGGTTCCTATGCTGCAACTACAAACATATTCCGATTACTTTGCTGGAGTTACCTTATTGCAGTCTGGAACCAATTCACCGCCATAAACGAGGCACAGTTGTACAATGAATTGTAAAGGCAGATTTGATCTGTAGGACCATATTAGATGGAAAACCAATTTGAACATGTTTCTACATGCCAGCCTTAGCCAGGAATCTTTATCATCCCCAAAGAATCGGACATGTCAAAACAACCCTGAAGTAGAGCCGCTGACAGGGCAATGGGATTAGTAGATGCATAAGCATTTGCATATACTCACATCTACACATACTGTATATAAGAGTATGCGTACACACACAGGAACATTGTGTGCATGAAAGACTGTCTGTTCGAAATGCCACACAGTTAGAAGCAAGAAATCTGTTCATTGAGAAAATGAAGATCATGATGAGAAAGTCAATTTGTCTTCACTACAAATCGAAAAAAACACCAGTGATGTTGCTAAGTTTGCATTCTGTGTCCCTGATGCGTTCAAATCTGAAAGGATGCAGTAAACTCACTATCCATTTTCCATGAAAAATATTACAATGTGAATCAAAGCAGCTGGCAAAAGAAACCAAGCGCTGTTTCAACCTTCTGTGCATCTGCTTGCCGCTGACATGATCCCCTATCTAAAGTATCACAACCTGCTAGTTTAGCTGTTACTAGAACAACTATACAGTTACCCAGGGTTTCCCCTAGGATTTTTTTTAAAGCCGTGGCGATGGGGATATAATAAAATAATAGTCCTAATTTCCAAAATGGATATGAAGTTCTATAATACAGTGGTATGAAAAGGTTTGGGCACCCCTGATTAGTGTCAAGATGTTCCTTTCCAAATGACCGGTTGTAGGGATCAGCCATTTCAGGTAAATATATCATATAGCACAGTATTTTTTTTTACATTGGACAAACCTTTCGGTACAACACAAACCAAATATGTTACAAATGACAGTCTGTATATTTAATTACAAAATAACTTCTCAATGTATTTATATGTAGTCGGTGTGAAACCTGGGCCTGTTTAGATGAACACAAAGCTGGCAGGAATAGACGAAAGATTTTTTTTTTTTTTAAGTAGGTAGGTAGGTACCCCTGAGACTGGCGAAAGACCACACTCCACTAGGGCAGAGGGGCATCGAGGACCACACAGCAGCGGGCACAGAGGTGCCCCTGCCACAGGCAACCCCAAGCCCAGCAGATCAGCTGATCACCTACTGTAAACCTCAGAGTCTATCGATCAACTAGCCAATCGTTATAACATTAGGAGTCACAGCGTCAAAAGGCGGCAGGCAGACTGTGATGCAATCATGATATACGTCTTTGCCACAGCATTTTATCAGCCCCATTGCCATTACATTACATTCCATTACAGCATGGATCTGACTTTGGGGCCTTGCTGTGTGGAGGTTCCATGTTCTTTCCATGTTTGCACAGGTTTTCGCCGTAGGTGCTCCAGTTTCCTCCACAAGTAAAACTATCTGCACTTAATTTTCCATCAGCTTAATTGAGAAAAGGTGCTGACAAGATCTGGAATCCACGGTTGGCGTCACACGGTTGCCACCCATTGCTTACTGCACATTGTACATGTGATGAATGAAGTACGGTACCTAAACTTTAACAGTTCTTGTTCTGCTTGCCTCAATAAGATACATTTTGAACAGTAAGCTCTGCTTCTTTCCTGGTGCTTCAATGGCTGGGTGCAAAAGGTATGGCAGTGGTATGATGGGGATCAGTTGTTTTAGTGCCTTATTTTGTCTAATGACTGAGTGAAACGGCACTGCTTGGTGCAACTGCTGTGGTTATGAACTTGCCTTTTCTACAAGATACGGGTAAAGTCATCATCCATCTACTATGTGACCTCAGCAGGCTCTAGCTGACTGACCGTCAAATGGACACTTATCTGATGACGATATAAAAACCAAACCGATGCTCATCCACGTCAGAGCTACCTAGATCACATACTGTACTCACATGCGGAGCAATGTTTCATAGGGCAGAGAGCTGATGTTTTCACTGAGTATACTGTAATGGCTGTTCTCAAATCAAATGCACGACACACTCTGAAAATTCTAACAGAGCAGCAGGCTTTGGTGACAACTAGTATGCAGTAAGTCATAGTACAGGAGGCTTTTACACCCAAAACTATAGTAATCACTAAAGACATGTTGTATCTACCGTTATGTGATTAACTGGATATCAAAAATATGCATCCTCACGTTATGATGTCTTTGAAATGATTAAGACATTTGGCATTTGGCAGTGGCATTGGGGTGGCAACGGTGTAAAAATGTCTTTCTTTGGTATTCAATACCATCTTATTAACATTACCCAATGATGACATAATATATACTAGTTACAAATGATCCAATAAGTGATGACACAAAACACTGACAGAATGGAATTTAAACATCACTACTGGGCATTTTACAAGGAACCATGAAAGAAAACCCAAGCTCTTCCTCAAGCGACTCTCTCTCTCGCCCACTTCAGCAGGTAGGGTGATGAATGTATGTGTCTGTGTCAGCTCCTATTAATAGGGAGCGGGAGGTAGTCTCTCGCTCTCAAACACACATACTTGAAGGATCTGAGAGTCCAGATGTGGACGAGCTAGAGGTGGGGGCGGTGCGCAGAGAACATGACTGCCCTGGACAGGGTTTCATGTGAAAACTCTGATAAATCAATTGTGAAGCACAGGTGATTCACAACCACCGACATTTTACACTGCTTGGGCAAAAGCACAAGGTGAATGACGCAGATTCCTACCTCTTGAATTGGTAGCCAGGTCAGCCACTTTCTGAAAAGCATCCAAGAAGGCAGCCAAGGCAAGCACGCTAGCCCTAAAAGAGAAAAGCAACTTTAGTTACAAAAACACATCGGCTGATGGCAACATGAGTAGTGCTTCCAACCTGTCCTAGGTTGGATAGGACATACTGACTGAACTCTGGGAAAATAAAGGGCAAATGACGGTTCTCCAGTATAAGCAGGTGCCAAAGTCAAAGCCTGAATGTATCCTGCCGTGTGGAGAATGTTAAAAGCGATGAGTCAGTTGTTTAACAAGCTCACAGAAGATCCCAAGAAGACATTCAACTACAACTAGCAATGGAGAAGTTTATTTATGGAGAAATTTAGTTTTCCCAATTTGTACACTAAAAGTACAATCCAGACTGCTCAACTACGGCTTTGCGAATGAAGGTTCTACCAAGTCAAAATGAAGACTGCTGAAGCAATTGTTACATTTATTTGCTGATTGTAAGGCTATTGTGTTATTTGCACTTTATTTACACTTTATTTATTTTTTTAATTAGTAAGTCTGACTTAAGCCTTTACCTTTTTTCTTGCTTGATTTGTTCCATGAATTATTAGCAAAAGTTAAGATAGGTTTAATAAAAATCTTGTTATTATTCATGTTATTATTCATTAAACTTTATTCAGGTGTTAGCTTTTTAAACTGTGAGTTAAACAAATCAATGAGATCAATTAAATCTACAGTGTTGATATTTAATGGGCCCCGGGCCACTCTGCACTGAAAAAAAATCGGACCCCAACATCAAAAAGGTTAAGAACCCTTGCTGTACGGTCCCAACAGCCTGGGGCAAACAACACAGCAAACCTAAGGACCTCAGGGCTTCCGTCCATTCTTTCAGAAGAAGATTGGCTTTACTCTTTTCATTCAATTGCAGGCTGCCGGACAGACCAGTCCTTGGGTGGCTGACAACATGCTGCCGACTGGTTAACCAGCATCCATTAACAACATCACACACATCAACATCAACACACCTCTCATAATTGAGATCACAGGTTTGGGGATGAAAGCCTCTTTTGTTGGTGCCTGTGTGCACGTGCATTTCAACAAATATCTGATCTCACATGAGACAAAACTATCGCTCACACATGCCACACAGAGAGATGCAAGACATCATCCAAGGCACTTGGAGCTACAAAAGTGTGTTTGTTCATTTGTAAACATACGGAATGCAACCAAAACAAAACGCCTGGACAATGTTAGGGTTCACCGTATAGGGTGTTCTACTGAATAAGTGTTTAACGCGGCCCAAGAATATGATGGCTAACAGCTGCTTAGTTACATTCTACTCAAGGGGCTGCCAACGGATGTGACAGAACAAAACTGAGTAACTTGCAGACAATCCTCAGTAGAGTCATGGGAGTATGCTGGAGCTTATCCCAGCTGATTTCAGGCGAGAGGTGGGGTACACCCTCGACTGGTCCCATTCTCTTTTCATATTGTTTTATGGCAAGCGTTTTGTTTTGACTGAGCTCCTTTGATTCACGACTTAAGAAGCACAATGTGAAATTAATTGTCACTGTGGTGTTGCTTTCCTCTTTTCGAACATTATTGGCTGATGAACATTGTGTTGCAGGCGGCATCAGCATTGCAGTTTAGAATTAATTTGGATTGCATGTCCTTGAGATTATGAGTTGAATAATATTGACAATTTTGAGTGCATTTCCTACATTATACGAGTTCAAAAATGTTGAAATCTTGGAGTGTATTTCTCATAACATATGACTTCAAAAATATTGACATTTTTGAGTCAATTACTCTCCAATTATGAGTTGTGTAGTATCAATATTTATAAGATGACATTGAGATCATTTAAGGCAACTCCAAATATCTATTTTTTATTTGGTGTAAACATAAAACATTGAAAAACTTCACAAAAATATTATTGTGTAATCTGTTAAAACATCATTTTTGAGTTGTGTGGACTTATCAGGCTTCACAGTGTATGCATTTTAATCCATCCATCCAACTTCTGCTGCAATGCAGGTGGTCGGAGCCAATGCCAGCGCCAAAACTGATTATTACTGGACAATATGGGAGCTTACCCGTGTCATTGAGACGCCAAGAAGTAAACGTTTCTCCTTTAAATCAAATAGTCAGCTATAACTAGAGCTATACAAGTATACAGTATATATAGTAGTTATAAGTATGATATATTATTGAATAGTTTCAGTATAAATAAATACAATAAATAAAGACTCGTTTTTTTAAATTGTTGGTTTTGCTTAAAAATGCACGCTTTTAGTTGTATGCAATGTTTAAAAAAAATTCATAATATGGCTCTCACAAAAATACATTTTTAAATATTTGGCTTTGATGGCTCTATCAGCCAAAAAAGGTTCCCGACCCCTGCTGCAGACATTGCACATAGTAGCCACAATGACTTCAAACTTGGCCTTACATTTCCTAAAACACCGGCCCCAACTTTATCACAGCCAGTTCACAAATGTCCGACTGAGCCAATCTCATAGATTGCAGCATAGCACAGCAGAGTGCACTTTCTGACAATGATACACTACTACTGCTGCCGCCATCTATTCTAAGGGCAGGAGAAGCTGGAATGCAGCTGTGGTTGATTTGGACCATGGAAAGAGAATTTAACACCACTTTCGAGACACAAAACTCCAGCCATTATGATATAGAATACATCACCACGTGTTCGGTGTTGTACAGCATATGCATTACTATAAGGCACGACTGTCATGCACCTATCTCCCTTTTCAATATCTCAACTCAAATCCATTTAATAGCCGCACTACCGCCAGACAATGTGATCTCTCAAGGTGGCCTTTCACTGTTCCAGGGCTTCCAGCTCAAATAAATTGTAAGTGTGTGTATGACTCAGCCGAGACCCAGCTGCATCAGCCATAAGCCAGCAACAAGACCAAACACTGACAAGTTAAAAGGAGACCGTGATTAGAAATCAGCTAGCCTTTATTCCACCCTGCGCTATTTCTTTTAGCACTCAAACCAAAATGGGCAGCAGGAAAAAAACACCCCCAGTTGGTGCAAAACAACAAAAAAAAATAAGACAGAACAGTCTGAACACTGTAATTGGTCGACTTCCGAGTTGCTTTGTAAGAGGGGTGCAGAGGGGCTAAATTACAGGGTACTACCCCAAGGACATCATTACACACAGACATATGCTACTACTGCTCGCTAGCCACTTATTTGGGCCAAAACGGGAAGGTGGCTGTGTTTGTGCTCTACCATGTGTGTGTAAGTGTGTGTCCCTCTATGTCAACTAGTCCCACAACAGATTACACAGCTCTATGGGGGGAGGTTAAGTTGTGGTCAAAACCACTATTTTGCCAAACGTGAAGTGGCTGTGGAAAACATGAAAGCAAACAAAAAGCCTTATAGTAGGTCAGCATTAGGAGGACTCCAGCAGGACTCCAGCAGGACTCCAGCAGGACTCCAGCAGGATTGGCATCAATTTGGATATACAGCACAGTTACCGCAGACCGGAGCGGAGTGTAGGCTCAGCTTAATTGGGTCAGAACTTGCATCAAATAATAAAACAGGCAATACCAACTTTAGGAAAAAACGATTCGGCTGGTATTCCTGCCATCTATCTGCTAGCTAGCTGCAAAATGCAATGAAGCAAATTGTAGCTAGCAGGCTCAGTACGTCCTAATCCTCACTTCCATGGCGGCAAATAAACCCTACATTTCTTCCAAGTATCATTGTGACCAAAAGAGGGCAACAAATCCAAAAGCCAAGAAGATATCACCTTTTCACCAGGAAAGGCTTTTGTTAAACATTTCCCCAATGCGGAGACCCACAGAAACGCCTTACTGTCAAATAGGCAGTCATTAGCAACAAGGCCACAAATGTTCCCCTGAGCTTAATATGACAGGGTCACATATTTAACCCCTAAATGATGGCTGCAGCCGTACGACATATCACCATTAATCAGCCATAATGCTGAGAAAAGAGGCATGGGACAGGACAAAGCATTGTTATGTCCCCGAGCCTTTATACAGCTGTCACTCCGAGTCTGCCCAGGAACACGTGGACACTCACACGCCAAGAGAGCTGCTGTGCACGGTTCATCAAAGAATATTCCAGGCTGCAGGGCATCCATACTTAGAGTATTTGCAGAACAATATGCTTTTATCTCAACTGTCATAAGATGTTTGTCTAGCGACACGTGGCCACTTAAAGCCAACCATGAGAGGTGGTGAGGACAGGCAGCCGTTGTCAGGATCAGGAGAAGACTGGCAGGACTTGTGGAAATGCACAGCTTTAAGAAGACAAATTAGATTACCTTGAACGGACAGGATGAGCAAAAGATGATTTTACGAGCTCAAGCTGGTTAGTTAAGAGACGGATGACCAATTTCATCACAAATGTTCTGAGAAATTGAGAAAAACGTTCAAGCCATGTTCATTTTTATCATTTGAAAGTGGTCAGGTATGAACATCACTTGGCAAACTATGAGTTGGGTGGCAACCAAGGGGTCATCTGTCATGCAAATATGAAGCTCACCTCAGTTGGGACTGCAGTTTGCCAGCCTTGGCGATGAAGTCCTCCCAAACAGGGTAGCTGCTCTGTAAACGAGAGATAGAGAGATAGAGACCATACATGAAGGCCATAATCTCATAATGGAGACATATTTCACCATTCCCACAGTTGCATAACATTTGAGTCAAGATTTGGTGCAGGCGGGGGCTCTAATGGGCTCACTGCTCCTATAACAAACACTTTAGTTCAATCACCACCAAAATTATGTTTGTTTTTTTTTGTTTTTTTTAAACAGTTACAAATATTTGTATAATATAATTGTCTTTTACCATCATGTCCTGAAGGCTGCAAAACAGGTCAGTGGCTTCTTGAGGAAACGTCCCCACACAGCAAGTATTAATACTACGCCATAATGAGCCTGGGTCCTAATGGGACTCTACATGCACCCAATTCAGGTCTTGAGCTGAAAATAGAGTCCTCTAAACCAAGGCAAGAACCAAGCGGTGGCGAGTGGAGCTGAGCAGAAGGCAGAGCGGCACAAGGCAAAGGGAGCCAGAGGGCTTGAACAAATGTTTGCAGGTTGTGTGCTACTACCGTCAGGGGCCTGAGGAATGTCATGTTATGCTGTCAAACATGACACCCAACAAAGACTTCCAAGCGATGGTAATGGTTACACACACCTTAGCATCGTTTACTTCTTTCCCTGAAAAGAACTGTCCTAGGAAAGTATAAATTCATACGAGTCCAGGTGCGTCCGACTTCCAGCAGTGTCAAAGCTACTTTGACTAACCCAGGGAGAGGTGAGGTATCTGTTTCTCTAAGCCAGTGGCAACATTCCAACTGTACTTTATTCACATTAAGCCAGTGGCAACATTCCAATTGTACTTTATTCACAAAGCACTCTCCACTCAGCTGTGTCCTCATTTGTCATCAATTGCAGGCATTGTGTCTGAATTGAACAGTTAGAAAAACAAATATTCTTTGGCGAGCTACCGAACATCAGCTGATATCCAAGCCCTATCTTCCTAGAGCAGGGGTGGGCAAACCGCAGCCCGGGAGCCTCATGCCGCCCTCTAACAGGACAGGCGGTGTAGGAAACGGATGGACTGGGAGCTAGCGTAGAGACAATGTGGGATGCCAACAGGTGCCGAAGGATCCAACCCTGTTCCCAACAAACTGACGTCTGGCCATTTGACCCCCGCAGACAATGTTCTACCACCGGCATGACATTCCTTCCATTCCTGCTGCCAAGCACGGCAGCTGAGACACCAGCTAAAATGTCTCAACTAGCCGTCTGTCCAAAACACGCAGAAATAACACGTCCCCATTAACCTTACACCTGCCTTTCTCCAAAATAACAACACCGAAAAGTGTCTTAGCGCGTCAAGAAATGTAGACTTTTTAAACCAAACCATGAAAGACTCTGGAAGTCCGCGACCGTTTGAAGGAGTTCAGAGTTCAGAGGCCAACCATGATGAAGAAGTTATGCTAGCTAACTGGTTCACTTAAGAAAGTTAGCTTAGCCGTGTGTACTGATGGGATCGTAACAGCTGTAGGATTAAAAAAACACCACCGCGTTTTATTTGAACTTGATCTTACCTTCATGTCTCCGATAAGCGTTTGGAAGAGTCCTCCAAGCGCGCTGCAGTCCTTTTCGATAACAGCCTCCATTTTCGGGACCACCTCCAAGTAGTCGATCCCGACTTCAATCGAGCAAAAAAGAGAGAAAAATCACTCGCAATAGGACTGCGCGAAAAAAAAGAATAAAACCAAAGTAATTTCTCGCTAAAATGGTGCTAAAAGGCGTTGGAAGTCTACTCCGGTGTATACTTCACTTCAGGCCAAAAGAAGCTGTTGGAAGGAGAGTGAAATTTAAATCCCAGTGTCCGCTCCACGCCACCGTCTTCACATCCATGTTAAGACTTCTGCAACGACTTTAACAATCTGAAAGCCGAAAAGAAAAGAAGATAAAATGTTGGATAGGTAGCCCTGTCCGATATCTTGACAGGTAAGGCGAGCCTATCCCCCCCGGCCGTGAGTCTACTCGTCCTAACATCGACTGAGTGAGAAAACACACCAAGCCTACTACAACCAGGAAAACACGTTTCCGGTTAGTTTAACCACAACTAAAGAAAAGTATGTCAAAAAGGAAAACGTGTCCGGTCTAGTCAATGTTTCAAGTTTAGATAGCGACTCTGACAATAAAGTATAAATTAATGTTAGTCTATATCGACACAAATCACACAGTGATTTGCATTGGATAAAACCTGTCACACTTTTATTTTGAAGGCAGGCTTCCAGTTCCTGCGGCAAAACAGGTGGCGTCTATTTAAGCCAAAACACGAAACCTAATTTGCGAATAAATATGGAATAATAATCACAGTTCCATTCACTGCATGTGGCATGAATATCATTTGATATCATCATATGGACATACTGTTGGTGGAAATAACCCCCAGCGCGGCTACCACTATTGTATGCAACAGCAACTGTATGCCGATGATGCTACTGTATAACAGATAATGGGCGACATCTAGTGGTTAAAGTGTACATAACAATTAATAGCATATTTTAAGCCGATTTACGAACGGGTTCAAACCGCCTCCCACTCTCGCTTGCACAAAAATCGAAATAGTGAAAATCTCCAAGGACCGAAATGTTTCCAAACAATACATTTATGTTTTGCAGGGAAAAAAAACAAAAATATGCCAGTATGTTGTATTGCTCTGCGGTTTTGGTGGACAAGAGAAATATATGCACGTATTTACAATGTGTTCTACATGGTCTGAACACTGAAGGCAATCGCAATTTACTGCAAATTTCTTGAGAAAAACATTAAAATGACAGTTCCATAACGAACCACCAGAGGACGGCACTGAGCCATGTTCAAAACTGGAAGAGAGTCAACAACACGTTGGCCCGGTCAGCTTATTGATTTGATACAGGGGTGGGCAAACTACGGCCTGGGGACCACATCCGGCCCGCCAAGTGTTTGAATACGGCCCGTCCGTTCTTTCCAAAGTATTTCACTTAAACTCAACATACGAACTGGCATTATGGCTTGAGCTACACAACCATTTGCGTTTAAGTTCTGATGAAAATTAAACATTAAAACAAAATTGACATGACATTTTTTGTATTAATTGTTTTTTAATTAAAAATCTTTGTTGGGAATAATAAAAAGGCACCTGAACGATATCAAAGGCACATTTAAAAAAATTCAATCAAACATCCTAAATGCATTTAAATCACAAATAATTGACTATTCTATGGTCAGTTCAACTCATACTAATAAAACGGTATAGCAAGCAAGGCTCATTGAGTGATGGTATTATTACTTGGAGCAATTTAATCAACATCAACAAAGTCACTCATCTATAGTTATGCAATAGCATTCTTTAGAGCATGGTTTTAAAGCGAGGTGCAACATTTCCAATATTCTATTTATGGTTGAAAAGTGTGAAAGACAAAAGTGATACCACGGCAACTCCCCTTTTAAGTTAGGGCTCATTTTAAAATGTTTTATGCCAAGTGACCTTCTCTTCCCATTGTATCAATCCGCCACCCTTTATTTAAGGTTCATTCTAAGAAACGCTGCAACCGAACTCCCCATTATGCATGAAACAAAAACACCATGAACAGGTGGTATTTTGCTTTTTGAAAATGGGAAATATTCCCTCCAATGAGGAAGTGATTTCAGAAAAAAAAAGGAAGCTATAGTGTTGATGTAAAGTAAAAAAAAAAAAAAGTTTCCTCAGTGTCACTACATTACTCATATTACACTTTCGATGACAACATATTTTGTCACATCCCCCACAATACGGCACTTCAATGTTTTCAGAGGTTAATGACCTTAAAAAGCTTGGTTCTTGGTCAAAGCTGGTGGGAAATGTAAAAACAGAGCAACCGTTTGTTTCCTGGATGAAGCCATTGTGGTGCAGGTTAGATCCTCCACCGCTTGAAGCCCATCACCAAACTGCAGCCGTAGCACAGTGTCACCACAAACGCAAATATCTGGAAGAGAAAAAGAGAATGTGGACAATATTTGCATCATTCTGACCGACATAGATACCTTCAAAGTAGAAAACGCTGCTGGATGCAAACACTCATATTCCATTCAGGAGGTTGCCTACAGTTGATTCAATTGGTCAATTGATTCAAGATAGTTAAAGGGAACCTATGATGCTTTTTCCACTTTTCTGACCTATAAATGTAGTTAGAATGTTGCATTCTGGTGTTAAACCATGGCCAGGTTTCAGATCATGAGGTTTGCATATTTGGAAGAGAGCCCTGAAAGAAGTTTGGGATGGCTCAAAACGCTCGGTTTCAAAAGGCGTGGTAAAACTGTTCCTTTGTGATGTCACAGAAGGCCATCTTCCTTATGTGGGCGTCTGCTCCACCGTTTACTTGCTAGCAATGCCTCATAAGGGAAAGCCACATTTGTTTCCAATTCCTAAAGACGCCACCATCAGGCAAGTGGTTGGAGTTCCTGGTTCCCTACCAGCAGAGAAAAATGCACTTTCATCTGTCGACTGTTTTGGGAAGATGGGCCCCTATGCAGCTGGACTAGCCTACGCCTTTACAACGTTTTTCTTCAGGAAATGGGCTAACCCGGCACGGTGTTGCTGAAAGACCGAGGTGGAATAGGTGAATCCTAATTACGTGCATCGTAAGTGAAAAACAGCACTAGAAGGCACGCACAAGGGTCTCACATTCGGGATTGTGGATGATGGGCAAAGCCAAGGTAAAAAGGGCACCATCTAACAGACACGTGAGAAGGCACTTACCGTGGCTGCTACATTAGTATTGTACTGGCTGCCAGTCAGCACTGTGAATACGTTTCCTCGAGGGTAGGGTATACACATCACACTTCCGGTGCTGTTTGGCAGCGGTGTGATGATGGCTCCCCCGTTGGCTGCTGTCACCGCCGCCTCCAGCACGAAGGCGGCAAAGTAGAAAAGCAGAGCTATGAAATGGTAAAAGACATCCTGCGAATGAGGAAAAAGGATGCGTTAGGAACTGGAATGGCACTCAGGAGAGTAAAAGGGGGGAAAGGAGCGAGAGCCTGACTTGTTTGTGTCTCTGCGGTGGTGTGAAAAAGTGTTTGCCCCGCCCCCTTCCTGATTTCTTTTTTTTTTTTGTCACACTTAAATGTTTCAGATCATTAAACACATTTCAATATTAGTCAATGACAACACAATCAAACACAAAATGAGGTTTTGAGATGACGCCAGACTATCTCAAAAGGATCCAGGTCAGGACTTTGACGAGGCCACTCCAAAGTCTTCATTCAGAGGTGGACCTGCTGGTGTGTTGTGGATCATCGTCCTGCTACAGAACCCGAGTTGGTTTCAGCTTGCGGTCACAAACAGCACAATTCACTCTTCCAGGTCCTGAAGCAGCAAAAAGATGTTTTCTGGCAAAACCGAGGCAAGCCTTAATGTTCTTTGTTCAGCAGTGGAACTCTCCAGTGTGGTTCCTATGCTGGAGTCATGAACGCTGACCTAACTGGGGCAAGTGAGGTCTGCAGTTCTTTGGACGTTCTTTGAATGTGGGGTCTTTTGTGACCTCTTGGATAAGTCGCCGCTGTGCTCTTGGGGTCATTTTATATATTTATATATATATATTTTTTCCATCTCCTGAAAGGAGAGGATAGAGGATAGAGGATAGAGGATAGAGGATAGAGGATAGAGGATAGAGGATAGAGGATAGAGGATAGAGGATAGAGGATAGAGGATAGAGGATAGAGGATGCCGTCACTTCAAGGGGTGTAACACACAGACTACAGTGTTTTCTGGCTCTATACTGCAAACACATTGAATAAACGAGGGAACTGTGCTGAATATTTTCTTTGTCTGTGGTGTATAAAACACGATGAGATGCCAATTTCCGATTTTCAATCTGCACATTGCAATTATAGAGACAAATAATAGACAATAAGTAACACAGACAATAAATAACACAGAAAGCTAAAAATGCTAATGCTAAAAAGCATTTTGCTGCATCCAAAACGTGTACTTTGACCAAAGTACAAAAATGCACGTGGTGCGATGGCAACACATGTAGTCCGCACACAATGTAACTGGAATTGAATGGCGGAAGACTAGAAGCAAATGACCTGACGTCTGCCTTGACTCTAATGGGCTCTAATTTCATGGCGCAGCGCAAGGTGGCTGAGCGTGGTGCAGCCCAGGCAGTGGTAATTTGGTGCACCACTATGCGTAGCCAATTGGGTCATTTGATAACGCCCCCTAACCACTAAGAAATAGTGAAAACTCGGCCAGAAAAAAAGCACAAGACAGCTCCACTCGCATCTTCATGGTTGTGCTGAAAGCACGCCAGATTGCCCCTCCTGCAGCACGGACTTTGTGTAAACAGAGAAAGTGAGCCATTAGGCAAATAATAATGAACAACAACCAAAAACAAGGGTGAATATGAAGTTGGTTGTTAAATACTGTTCATGTTTTTGTTCAAGGAGGATGAGGAGGAGGCAGCGCCAACATGCCGCCAAAGGTTCTGCTATTTGGCCAGGCAGAGCAGGAATGCTGGTGGAAAACAAGCAAGATGCTTGGATTAGCCTGCTGCTGTGTTTAATGTAACTGTCAGGAACAGATGACTTAGCCCACCAGGGGGCGTGTGTAGTGAATGACGCTTGGTGGCCTCTGATGCAGTACAGTCCGGTGCATTTAAAGACAATGAGAGGTGTTCACGTGCTTGTTTAAGATTACACTCGTCTGCCTTCTCTCCTCCCCCTTTGCCACGTGCGCGTGAGTGCACGGCGCTGCGTCAGACTGCGCTACTTGTGAAATTTGCAAAGTGCACTGGCCACACCCCGTTGGTACGGTGTAGGCGTGGAGCAAGGCAGGTGCCTGGTCTATGAAATTAGAGCCCGTAATGTGAACTTTAGAGGATTTGCATGGTATTTTTCCATTTTGGAAAATGGAATCCTGTCAGCATCATTGTGAAAACTCGGAGCAAAACTGAATGGGCTCTTTGTCGGTGCACCTCACCAAAGTCCCATTCATGTGTTGTCCCTGCTAGAACCAGTTCCCTGTGCACCGAAACCTGGAAGGAGTATCCTTTTCTTCAATAAATATTTGCTGGAAACAAGATGTTAAGGACTTAGTTATCATGCATGTTTTCATTCTGTTTCCATGCCTGGTCCCACCCCTAGGATCTACATGTTACCCAGATCCTCACCAAAGCTTTTCAGGGCCGCTTCTAAGGTGTTGTTTCAGTGTAATGGTTAATTGATAACTAACAAAACAATACGTCTTGCTTCTCGCTTGCTCAACTAAACACGGCCAGTTTGGAGGGTTTCAGGTGTCAATAAGTCAACCATGAAGGTTATATGTATCTTGCACAAGGACACAGGACAAAGTCAAATCCTTCCATATATATATATGTTTATATATATATATATTATATATATATATTATACGGTACACACCACTGACATAGCAAAAAGAAGCTGGCATCTATATAAGGGGTATAACAAAAGACTGTTGTCAGTTCTGTGAGGCCTTTGTTGTGTTCTGGTGTGAGATCATCATCCATGACGCTCATTGTCAGGATGAAAACAAACAGCAGCACCGCATGGCTTCTCTGAGGAACAAAGCTTGCAGCCCAAATGTCAGCATGATCTTATTTTTTGTAATGATCCAACACTGTATATACAACAAGACTGTCATTACAGTGTGTAAATAGAATGGCATTATTCAACGTCTTTTAGAGGAGGAAGCATCTTGTTGTTTCGTGTCCAGTTTTCTGCTGTCAATCCAAATATGAGTATTTATGGTCATGCTAATGCTTCATTAGCTGAAAACTTGCGAAATATATTAAGAAACACCACATATTTCCCCTTGCACAATTCAATATGTCCTAAGAGTCCTTCCAACTCAGCAGTCACTCATAGTTTGTCCACTTCCTGTGTTTAGCGTGCACCATTTTCTAATAGACTAAGAAAATACCACAATGTGTAATCATAATAATAATAATGATGATGATGATAAATAGCTAATTCAGTGGATAAAGATGAGCATCCATGTACTTAAAAAACTACAAAAAAACTATTAGTTTGCACTGTTTCTTGAACAAACTTGGCAGCCTGTATTCTGATCCCAAACTAAGATCATCTCTTAAGACGTAGTAGTGGGAGTCATACTACTACAAGGGAAGAAGTCGTGATAAACACAACAACACAACAGACTGAATGCATTATTAACAGTATAATCATTAGTGTGGTTATGGCCTTAGATCATTTGGAGTTATGCAACTAAAGTGCAATGTTGCATTTACGGTAATTGAGACATGTTGGCACGCGTGCGATGTGAAAGAATAACTTCCCCTTTGATTTCACACGCAATATTGCGCATGACATAACATCTCTTTGCAGTTTTACCTCTGCTAAGGCCATTTTTTAAATTGCTGATACTACTACTAGTAGTAGTAGTAGTAGTAGTATTATCCAAACAATGTAAGTAGTTTAAACTACTGAAAGCATTGCTATCAAACCGTGAGGGGCTGAGCGTGGGTTTTTATTGCAAAGATAATTAAAGGTGGACAGGATTGTTTTCCCACTAATGTTAGCTTGACCAAAAGTGGTGGAGACCAAGGTAAAAGTTGTCTTGTCTGGGTAAATATCTGAATGAGAGGTAGGGATTCAGGGATATTTTCAGTCTGAGAGACTATTGCATGAGCTGTGAAATGTTTGACTTTTTAGCTATTACTATTAAATGTTTGTGTGCAGGCAGCGTGCAGCAGATTTGGGATTATAAAAGGGTATAAATACGTCTTTGGTACTGAATGAGCCAATAATGCGTGTTGAGTTATTTTCAAGAAAATCTGCACCTGTACAAGCTGTACACTGACTATTCTAAGTTATTTCCATAACAGTCCATGGACAAGCTATACATGAGAAGGGCGCACTCCATTTTGGCAGATACCGGAGCTGTTGAGAGTCAACATATGGATCTCCTCCTTACCAAAAAGTTCCAATCAGTATTGATGCGGTCCGCCAGGCCGGTGATGAAGAGCGTGAGGTAGGCGGAGGAGAGGAAAAAGGCGGTGACAGACACAAACATCACCCAGCCTTGCAGCAAAGGCACTGGTACATGGGAGGACGCCACCAGGATCCATACTAAAGCACCAAATAACTGTAAACACAAGCGGGAGCAATGATTTGCAGTCACATGAACGCCTCAATCAAACATGTCTGTCTGAATCAGAGTGTCCATTTTCTTTTTGGTGGCCATGAAGGTCATAAAGATAGCATGGACGCCTTGGTGCAGGTGTGCAGGTATACAGGTATACAGGTATACAGGTATACAGGTATACAGGTATACAGTAGATGTAGGTATGGCTGCCATGCATTACAACTATGACGTAAACAAAACAAAGCTTTTGGATGCATGGAAGAAGGTACTGCACCGCGCTGCTGAATGATGCAAACCTGTGATCTATCAAAAACAGAAGGCAGGATGAAGGTACAGTGAGGTCACCAACAGGAGACACCATGAGGTCGCTATGCTAGCAAACTAGACGTCCACTACAGTATTTCAATTGGTTCTCTACCAGGCCAGGTGACCCATGGCGCCGTACTGTTCCGACCACACCGCAAGCTTACTCGGTGTGTCACTTTGGACCCCGGTACACTTACTATTTCAAAGAAGACCAGCGCTCCAGAGTACGTCCTCAACACTTCCAGTCCCAATGGCAGCGAAATGGTTGGCGCTGGGAAGGAGGTGGCAGCGGGATTCGTGGCCGGATCCGACATCTCTCCTTCCGCCCGTCTCTCTGGCTCTCTCCCTCCTCTGTTTTGCGGCCTCCCCTGTGGCTCTCACCCGCCGTAAAGCCGCCGGAACAAAAGACAAGCGTTGCCGGGGAAATTCCTCAGGAGTCAAGTCCTTCTTGGAACAGGTCGGACAGGTGCACGAGCCGTGCCGCTCCCAGGCAGGGAACAATGATGCTGCGTTCAAAGACATCACGGAAACATGAACGTCCAATTGTCCTGTCAATGAAAGACCGAGTAAGACGATCGTAAATAACAACAACAACAAACAATCTCACTTGAATAATCGTCTTTTCAATATCAGTGAAAATGACAATCAAAACTCTATTATATTTGTAAGTTGCGCAACAGTTATTTCATGACTCATCACTATTATTAATCATAAACATGAAAAACCCCAGAGCCCATATTTTAATTTATTCAAACAATATAGGGAGTAGAAATGTGGGGATACTACACATTTGGCATTGATCTGATAATACAGAAACGTAAAAAAATGCAACATCATTTTAATTGGGTAAACCAGGGGTGTCCAAACTTTTTTCAACCAAGGGCCACATATCATCATGACACCCATTTCACTTATATTGTACCTTTAAGCTTGATCATTTAAAAAGGGCCACAAATGGCTCCCAGACCGGACTATGAACACCCTTTCCACCCCCAAAAGGCAGCAGCTGTTCATGCAGTTAAAAGCGTCAGCCATTACTTTGGTAAGAAGGAAACTAAGGCAGGAGTGGCATTCATGGATGATTTATGAAAGACCAAGAGAAAAAATGATAACAAATCAGAGACAACGGCGTGGCTACTGATTCATTTTCACATTGAAGGAGCACAAGTCAATATATTAGTCATGAAGTTAAGAGACACTGGCTGACTTAGTGGGTTTTGGGGGGGATTAAAACGATGGAGTGAAAATTCATGGCGAACTGCACTTGTTTGGAATTTTGCCCATCATTCACAATTCTTATGTGAAACATGAACACATATTTCTTTCCCTTTTCTGCGCATTATAACACCAGCAAAGGAACAACAGATGTTATGGGAAGTAGACGCTAACTTAGTGAGTTAGCATCCGTATTTTGCTTTGTAAACACGCGACCTTTCACCTCAACTGGGTTCAGATTCTGTTTTCAACTATCAGCAATAGCGAAGTTTGACTTCCACACATGTTGACCAATGACATTTACCTTGAAGAGAAAAAACGAAGCTGCTGTCAATCGGCTCCCAATGACGCAAACTTGGCAAATCACTAAAGTGTCCATGATTTAGCCCTGATGGCAAGGTCCGGTACTTTCTCTGCCAATGCTGAGTCATTGAAAATATGACTTAAGCCATTATTTCAATAGGCTGACAATGGGCTGCTTGAGTACCCCATACCACATCCACCTGAACGCATCGCGGCATATCCTAATCCTGACACAGCGGGGTGGCTGCGACGTCTGGAGCAGATGGCATATCTGCCTCAGACACGAGAAGTAAGAGGTTAGGAGTTGTTGTACTGTCTAGTATGTGCTAAAAACACATGATGCTGTCACCTTACAAAACGCACTTGTGGAAAAGAAATGTTGCTGTTAATGTCTAGCCAGAATTTGGAATATAGGAGCCCATATGAGGGCATTCTGGTATGAGTTGAGGGGCGTTTCGGCGTCACAGTGAATGATGGGCCAGTGCGTCCCATCGCATGATGTCATGGCATTGTATTTAAGAGGGGTACGGCCAGACGGGCAAATCTTCCTTCCTGTTCGCATGATGTTTTCAAATATGAAGGAACGGCTGAGGATGTGGTGAAAACCAAATTTTGTCCATGTCGGCCAAACTCTCACCACAACTGGAAATAACAGAGGTTAAAAAGACCCTTAGTTTCATTTGAATAAACTTTATTATACAAAAGTATAAACACATCCGAACAGATTCAGCCGCCACAAAGTGATCTTTCAAATATACCAAAAATATATATGGCATATACATACACAAACTGTATGACAGTATGGAGGTGCTAAATTACGATCTTCATTGGTTTACATGGTTTTATAATGTCTCTCTCAAATACACGCACAATACAAGAAAATAGTCAAAGTGGCAAATACCTTTATCAATAGATAAACCCAAGACTCAAATCCCCATCGTGCATGACGTCAAGTGCGTGTTCTGTATATCTTTGCTTAACGTGTGTTTCACTTGTTACGTCACCACAGACGGCTATCATCCTGGCTGCTCAGTACAACAGGCCAAGTGACGCCTAGCTATGGCCACGTCCATGGTCATGGACGGTTATGTCAATTACACTTTGATGTCAATGGACAGCAGTCCTGTGGGACACAACACATTTGGATTTCACTCTTGCATTTTTACATGTCATCACATAGGAATGTTAAATGTTACTTGATGAGCTTTTATGATGGTGACAGTTTGACCACAGATTTCTATTTCTATTCTTATACTTGTAGATGATGTACCACAGCACACGGTGCACTGTGCAAAGGAGATGAAGGTGAGGATGTCTGATTGAGCGACACAGATGAACGTACAGTGGATATAAAAAGCTATAAAATCATATAAAAAATGAAACCTGAGGACGCAGACCCACAAAGTGGATGTTAGTCTTCGCAAACCCAGGACAACTGCTCGCCACAAGGCATATCATTCCATCCCCTTCCTGCACGTGACACCTCCACGCAGTCCTCGTTTCCATCGGAGTTGTTGGGCTCCCCTTTCTGCCAGAAGCCTTCAAAGTCCAGTTCTTCCCCGTTCACCCACTTCCACTTGCCCTCGTGATCCAAGTCAGACAGGCCGATCCAGATTCTGTCGTAATATGCGGTGATAAAGTTCTCCTCTTCTCTTGTGGTGATGATGGCCAGGTCACCTCCTCTGTCTTTGCAGTCTCTTCTACTTGCTTTCCACGACTTTGTGTTGCCTTGTTTAGATATGTAGTAGCATTTCTCCTGGAATTTCACCCATTCCGATGGACAAAGTTTTTCTATTGGACACAGAATCAAAGTGTAAAGTGATCACTTTGATGGATGAAAATGTACAACAAGAAGAACATCATCAGAAGCATGCATGCGTGTGTGCAGTAATTATGCCATCTTTTATCTATTCTATATCTTTTCTTTACATCTCTGTGTGGAGTTTGCATGTTCTCCCCGTGCAGGCGTGGCTTTTCTCCGGGTACTCCGCTTTCCTCCCCCATTCCAAAAACATGCTAGCTTCACTGGCCACTCCAAATTGTCCATAGGTATGAATGTGGGTGGGAATGGTTGTTTGTCTATATGTGCCCTGGGATTGGCTGGCCACCAGTCCAGGGTGGACCCCGCCTCTCCCCAAAGACATCTGGGATAGGCTCCAGCATACCCCCAACCCTAGTGAGGATAAGTGGCATAGAAAATAGATGGACGGATGTTTTCTTGAGGTAGCACTAATACCAAATTGCTCAACACTGAGTGAATTATTAATAAGAGCAACACTAACATGGAACATAAAATATGCTAGTTGTGGTAATATTTAAAACAGGCATGTCCAATGTCCGGCTCAGCGGATGAATTTGTTTTTTATGGGTCTGCCACAAAAGTAAAAATGTCAAATCAGCAGGTGGTGGCAAATGACTTCTTTGCAGGCAAATCCGAGCTTTTCTTTCTGTCACTCACATGTTCTCGTGAGCTGGAGAGGCAAAGCATACGTAAAGCATACAGACCTGATCCAAAAGTGCTTGTCTACCGCTTGCATTTATCAAACCTCATAACTGTGGGGGGCGCCGGGGAGCAAATGAAACCATGCTTGCCTTATTGAGCAAGGCGAGGTCGGGACTCGGTTCTCAGTTGTCATTGTGAGCCCGTAAGTCCTTTAGAGTTGAAAGCTAGCGCTCACCTCAGCTGATTTAACGATTTATGATTTCTACTTGTTTGTGTGGCGGTCGTACCTTTTCTGTCCTGATTTAACTCTTTAGCCTCCTCCTTCAAGCCATCTCGGGTTTCCACCACGGTGTTGAATCGGCTCTGCAGGACCTCCAACTCTTTGGTCAGATTGCTGGACACCAACTGCAGATGATCTCGTTCATCTCTGAAGGTGTTTCGCTCATTTTGGAGATTTTCTTTCTCACACTTGAGAGCGTCTCGCTCACTTCTGAGGATCTCCTTCTCACTTCTGAGGGTGTCTCTGTCTTTTTGGAGTGATTTTTTCTCACCCTCGAGAATGTCCCGCTCCCTTTTGGCGGTTTCTTTCTCATTTTGGAGGGTGTCCCTCTCACCTTTCAGGGCTTCTTTCTCTTTTTGGAGGGTATGCCCGTCATTTTGGAGGGTGTCCAGCTCACCTTTGAGGGTTTCTTTCTCCTTTTGGAGGCTGTCTCTGTCATTCTGGAGGGATTCTTTCTCGCCCTTGAGAGTGTCTCGCTCCTTCTCGAGGGCTTCCTGCTCATTTTGTAACGTGTCTCGCTCGCTCCTGAAGGTGTCTCGCTGATATTTGAGGGTGTCGCGTTCACTGTGCAGGGTGTTTCGCTCCTTTCGGAGAACGTCTCGCTCGCTCTGAAGGCTGTCTCTCTCACTTTGAAGGGTGTCCCGCTGCCCTGAGACAGCGTCTTTCTCTTTGGTCAGAGAGCAGAGTTTGCTCTCTAACTGCTTGTTGCTTTCTAGCAATGTGTTGTATTTGCTCTGGAACTGGAAACATTGGGTAGTCAGATTGTCACAATCAGGTAATTGTTGTTCAGCATCTTTAAGAGGGGTTGACCTGATATCTGCAAGAAAAGAGCAGATCTTGATTTGATATTCAAAAAATGACACAGAGAAATGCTGCCGTTAATAACGTGTTGATCCGCACGTGTGTGTGTGTGTGTGTTGATACACACACACACACACACACACACACACATTTGCACACATTTAATCATGCCAAGGCATGTACTCACGTTGGGCCACCATAGCTATGATGATAACCAGAAGAAGGTAGAGCAGCCCCAGGCCCACAGCAGCAGCTCCAATCCACCACACTGAGACCCATCAGAATAGCACTTTAGCATTCGTTGATAGTTGGATATAAGTCCTTAGCATTCTCACCTGATCTTGGAAGTCTGTCTCCATGTTCTGGTTTATAATCCGAGTCCATCAAGCCCCAACCATCTGCTCTGATCACCCCTGACTTGCTGTTAAACGTCACAGGCATGTGTACAATTTGTAATGACTTTTCAGCCACCTACGTGTTTGGCAGCCCACTACAAACTTTCACAAGTGTTGCGTGGAAGTGTCCTTTTTAAGGCTCTAGCATCTGCTGAATCAGGAAAAAAGCAAAAGGCACGCCTTTTGGATGTGTACAAATTGAAAGGAGCAGTCTGATAAGGTTACGATGTGTAATGGGTGTATGGAACTTATCTATGGCTGTATTGACTATTGTATTGATCTATGTGTGCTGTTAGGAAGAATTAATAAGACATTCCAACAGAGGGGAGAGAGAAAGAGAGAGAGAGAGAGAGAGAGAGAGAGAGAGAGAGCACCACAAGGCACAGACGGGTGAACGTCACACCGTCTGCGGTCCCTCGTCAAGATTTTGAGTTTTTGGTTGCCCGGATGCGGGTTCAGATCATGTCGTCTATCGTCCACTGGTGTCCGCTGTTGCCGGGTTGTCGAGCCCGTTGAGGCTCTTTTGGGAAATAAGTTGACTGGACAGAGCAATAATACAGGAGAGTCAGCAAAACGCTGTAAAGTTCCTGTATGCAATAACAGGAAGTCACAAGAGTTCAATATTATGAATGTTCATTCCTTCCTATTCAAAGGCTCAAATAAGCAAACTTATGCTCATGTTTCTGTCATTATTGTCCACCATAGAAGGCATCACTGGGACAAAACAATTTCACCAAATGCTGCAAAAAACAATAGAGGAAGAAGGAAAGCACGCCCTTACGGTCTGTCGTGTTCTGCTAGACTCCAAACCAAAGCGTGTAATTGCAAATGCGTCTCTGCTCCAAGTGTAGTTCATGGCCAACAGCAGCACGAACACAACTCTGTAGTCCGCCATTGTTGTTGCTGTTAGCAGTTGGTGCGGCATCGTCATTCTGAGAAAGTAGTGTTTTGGCTTGTCGAGACAGCAACTGAACAGGGTTGTCAGGTTTCCCCACCCTGGAAATATTGTGGAAAAGGTTCCCGTGTGGACAGGCCGTCAGCCCACCAGAGCGTCTAAGGTTTTCCCTGCCTTTGCCGTTTGTTTGCTTTATGCCCACCTTATTCCCCTCATCATTGTTTGCTACAAGCCTCTGGTTACATTGTGGTAGGTTCTTGTGGTCTTGTTAGTCTCACCATGGTTTAGTTTTACTATCTGTCCCCACTCGTAGTTTTCCTTTCCTTACCTTGCATTTTTGTCTTTTGACCATTCTCGTGTATTTTTGTTCTTTATTAAAGACTTTCCCTTTTAGGTAAAACAACCAGCAACAATTCATGTTGCAGGAAGCGTCCTTCGTGATTGAATGCCCTCGTCCGTGTGGTAAAGGCCAGGTATTTTTAACAGGACAAGGCTGGAGTTCACAATGCCCTCCTGACAAAGGACGTCTTCCTGAGAAATAACCTCACTGTTTTGGACCGTCCTGCGTGTTCCCATGATCGAAATCCAGTTGAGGACATTTGGTGATGGATGGCAAAGGACGTTTACAAACATGGCCGTCAGTTCCAGACAGTGGAAGCCCTCCGTGAAGCCATCTTCACCACCATTCCCACTAGCCTCCTGGAAGCATCAAACATCCCAAGAATGGCACAGCTACTCATTACTGACTCCTTTTTGATTTCTATTTGTCTATTCATGTTTGGGACTGTAGTTCCAAATTGCCATGATTCATTCGAAAACGGATGAATTCAAAAAAGGATTCATTTGACAGCTTTACTTTTGACATGCAATCGGTGAAGAATGTTAAATGTTGCACGACTTGATGAGCTTTGATGAGGACCGTTTCACCCTTGAGTTCTTTATCAACTATTTGTTCGATAACTATGTGGAAAAACAAGGAACGTTTACGTTCTACCCTAGAAGACCCGCTGAGATACACAATACAAGATGGCCGCTGTATTCAAATGGATACGCAGTAGATGACTTGTTAGCAAAGCACACCCACAAAGTAGATACTAGTCTTCACAAACCCAGGACAACTGCAAGCGACAAGGTGCATCATTCCATCCCCCTCCTGTATGTGACACCTCCACGCAGTCCTCATTTCCATTTGAGTTGTTGGGCTCCCCTTTCTGCCAGAAACCTTTAAAGTCCAGTTCTTCCCCGTTCACCCACTTCCACTTGCCCTCGTGATCCAAGTCAGACAGGCCGATCCACAGTTGGTCGTAATATGCGGTGATAAAGTTCTCCTCTTGTCTTGTGGTGATGATGGCCAGGTCACCTCCTCTGTCTTTGCAGTCCCTTCTACTTGCTTGCCATGAATGAGTGTTCCCTTTCTTCGAGATGTAGTAGCATTTCTCCTGGAATTTCACCCAATCCGAGGGACAAACTTTTTCTATTGGACACAGAATCAAAGTGTACATTTGTCAGGCGTCACGATGTACAACACCTTCATAAGAAGTATGCATGTGTTTCTGTCATTACCATGGCAACCCAAGCTCATTTTCTTAAAGGACATTTTGGGAATATTTGGGAATTTTGCCCATCATTCCCAATTTTGATGTGGAACATGAACACATACAGCAAGTCTTTCTCTTTTCTGTGTGTTTTAAAACTATTAAAACAGATCAAGAGAGCCAACTCGTGACTGTATCGGACATTCTTATTCCTCTTATAAGGACATCTGAAAAAGTCTCCCCAAAAATGTGACATGCAGAATAACCCAGCTCCAGGGACATTGTTATTATTCGTATCATTGGCATCATTCCACCGATGGAAATACATGACTGGCATATTAATATCTTTCTTAATATATCTAAGATATATTAATATCTTTAAAAGCCAAATGAAGGAACGCTTGCCTTATTGTGGACGTGTTATTGTTGAGCACACAAATCCAGCTCTACTGAATCATGACGCTGCTCAGTCCCAGCCATAAGAGTGGTGAATCTGAGCCAATATACGATAGGATGGCCGTACTTTGGCAGTGAATTTGATAAGAAAGCCCTGCTTTATGTTTTATCATGGGCTCCTGCAGGGACCTCCTGCAGGGATCTCCTGCAGGGATCTCCTGCAGGGACCTCCTGCAGGGATCTCCTGCAGGGATCTCAGTAAAGAATTTCCTTTGGGATCAATAAAGTGGATGAAGTTACCTGGTATTTCCAACAGGCTTCAACTTGTTGATTGTGTGGTGTTCTTACCTGTTCTGTTTTGATTTAACTCCTTAGCCTCCTCCTTCAAGCCATCTCGAGTTTCAACCACGGTGTTGAATCGGTTCTGCAGAACCTCCAACTGTTTGGTCAGATTGCTGGATACCATCTTCAGATAGTCTCGCTCGTCTCTTAAGGAGTCTCGCTCAGTCATGATGGTGTCTCGCTCATTTTGGAGAGTTTCCTTCTCACTTTGGATCCAGTCTCGCTCACTTTTCAAGGTGTTTTTCTCATTTTGGAGGGTGTCCATGTCGTTTTGGAGGGATTCTTTCTCACCCTTGAGGGCATCACGCTCGCTTCTAAGGGTTTCGTGTTCCTTTTGGAGAGCGTCACGCTCCTTCTCGATGTGTTCCTGCTTAATTTGCAGGGTGTCACGTTCACTGTGTAGGGTGTTTCGCTCCTTTTGGAGGATGTCCCGCTCCCCTGTGACATCGTCTTTGTCTTTAGTCAGAGAACGGAGCTGGCTGTCTAACTGGATGTTGCTTTCTAGCAAGGCGATGTATTTGCTCTGGAACTGGACACATGAAGTCAGATTGTCATACCCAGTCACACCAAAGGGCCATTGTTCCGGGTCATTAAGAGAGGCTGGCCTGGTGTCTACAAAGAATGGGCAGATTTAGATGATGTTTGCAAGAAAACACAGAGAAATGCTGCTCGCGGTGCACGTAAGAGTTCTAGACCCACGCACACTGACGTACTGTGGTATGGTTTGATTGCACTGGTGTCAAGGCACGTACTCACATTGAGCCACCATCGCTATGATGATAACCAGCAGAAGAAGATAGAGCAGCCCCAGACACACAGCGGCCGCTCCGATCCACCACACTGAGACCCATCAGAATAGCAATTAGTAACGCCATTTCATTAATCGTTTGATATAAAGTCTGAGCGATCTTACCTGATCTTGGACATTTATCCCCATATTCTGATCCGTCCATCAAGCCACAACCATCTGCTGTAATGGTCCCTGACTTGTTGTTAAATGTCACAGGCATGTGTACAATTTGTAATCACTCCCAAGTCACCGACTTGCTTGTCACTCCGCTACAACTGCAACAAGTGTTGCATCAAAACATCCTCATTAAAGCTCTGGCATCTGCTGAATCAGGAAAAAGCAATAGCCACGCCTTGAGGATGATACCAATTTAAAGGAGCAGTGAACAAGTTATGAAGTGTAGTAGGTGTCTAGAACATGAAGCAAGGCTTTGTTCATTTCTGTTTGTGCACGGTTCTCCAGAAGAAATAAGACTCCACTTTACATGCACATTGGAAGAAGAGTCAGCAAAACCCATCAGCAAAATTCCAGCCTGTAATAACAGGAAGTCAGCAAGCATAATAGTGCAAGATTATGAATGCTCTTTCCTTCCTTTTTTGTCCATTCCTTGCTATTCAACACCGGCTCATGTGTGGGGCATTTTAGACTTTATCTAAATGTTAATACATTAGCTATGCAGTTGTACTCCCGGCCTCTCCAATTGCCAAAATGTTTAAACGGATTAGGGGATAAGGACAAAGCAAGAAGCCAAAGGTTTACCACTTCCACACAGAATATGAGGAGTACTATGTCAAGTCGGGCATGCCATGGCTGATTAGATGCAGTGTGAAGGTCATCTAATCTGATGTCATGTCTCATCGGTGTAACATTACTGACGCCCAGTGGCCCGAATACTACATACTAATACTAATACTGTGATACTCCATCGCCAACCAACACACAGAGGCCATTTATTCATTCATTTAAAAACACAATAGAGTGAGGGAGCCATGTTGGATCCTCCATGTCGTGAAAGCTTCACATTGAAGTGAAGCCATTATTCATTCACTCCTCAGTCGCACCACTGTTGCCTGCCGACAGTAAGAAAAGTAGCTATTGGCTCTCCTAGAAGTCACCGGAAATTCTTATGTGATGTCATTGGCTAATTTGCATATTACTTCCATATGATGTTGTAGGAGATGCTATCTGTCCTCCCTCCTAGGAGAGATAACAATGTGAGTAAAAACACCATCCGTGCATTTTTCATGCCGCTTATCCTCACTAGGGTGGGGGTATGCTGGAGCCTATCCCAGCTGTCCACCCTGGACTGGGGGCCAGCCAATCCCAGGGCACATATAGACAAACAACCATTCCCCCCGACATTCATACCTATGGACAATTTTAATTAACCTAGCATGTTTTTGGAAGGGGGGGGGGGGGGTACCGGAGAAAAGGTGCGCATGCACGGGGAGAACATGCAAACCCCACACAGACACCACACGCTTCGCTGTGTGATTGACATATGCGTGGAGCTCCACTCTGGTCCGTAGGAGCTGACGGTCCACTCCACTGTGGACCGTCCACTGCGATGTTGCTGCAAGCCAGCTGCACGATGGACGAGTGGTTAGCACGCAGGCCTCACAGCTAGGAGACCCGAGTTCCCCAAAGACAGCTGGGATAGGCTCCAGCATACCCCCCACGACCCTTGTGAGGATAAATGAATGAGAAAATGAATGAATGAACGTTATGCCAAGCCACTAATTAACCAGAGTTAACACATTTGGGAGCAAATAAAACAATGCTGGAACTCTTCTTAGGAGTTAGGGAACTGCTATCACGTGGTCCAAACGCTCCTGGTCACATGCATCATGTGGTGGGAATCCAAGACTAAACCTGACGCTGTATGGTTGCCAGTTTGACAAGTAATGACTTGATGTTTGCTGTGTTTAATCATCTCTTGCAGTGTGACCTTGTGTTTTTTATCTAATAATATCTAATAGGCCTTGCGTGCTTTCCATTATACTACTTTGGATTCCTCTTTAGATATTTGACCAATCCATACAACGTTTGAACCGCTCTAATATGTAAGTCCTCGACATGGCGGTCGAATCCCAAATGCCTTCAATTCAACCTCAGGCCGTTTGGACCACGCTCAGATCCATCAGCTGCAGTATGAGGCTTTTAATGGTGTGGAGAAGGAGAGTAATACACACAGTGAAAACATTTCAAATGTGAGAACATCCATGATACATCATGTATTTAATTGTACTTGCATGAAGTACAATTAGAGTAATGACTCAAGATGAAGAGTAGGTAGCCCCTCTTGCTCCTCCTCCTCTTCTTCTCCTGCTTTTTGGAAACTCACAGATGAAAAACATGGCAGCGTCACACTCCACACGCCCCCACGTCCCAGTGCTGAGCAGCTCCACACAGCTTGAGTTGGAGCCAGAAGAACTGAGCTCCTCATCCTGACTCCAAGCTTCAAACCCCCGGAATGGACTGGAAAGTCCATTCTGTGAGCCGTTTGCTCCACCCTGTTGACAAGAAGCAGGAGAAAGCGACTGACAAGACATGCCAACATCTCCAACGCCCACGCATCTTATGACTTCACGCCTTTTCATATTCAGGCACCTGCAGGATGAAACTGCAATATTTCACCTTTTGAGCCATGACTTGACCAAGTTGTATGTCATTGTATATCTTTACATTTAGGGATGCTTTAGGAATCAGTCAGCCACCAATCGCTATCCATTTAGCCTCATTTACCGTTGCTGACCAACTGTGGCTCCACCCACATCTTAGCAACCTTCAAAGTGTACTGTTAGCATACTTACCGTGTCCCTGCTCCGAGCCTGCACGCCGATGTAAACTCTTGTGAGTCCTGCCTGACCAACATAGTCTGCCACGAGGCGGTTACTGTCGTTGGTGCTTGGCACGGCCAGGGTGCCGCCCCTCAGCTGGCAGCTCAGTGAGGCCTCCTTGAAGTCTTTGGGCTCCCTCACCAGCAGGTAGTAGTGCTCTTCATTTTCTGTTAAGCCCGGCACGACTGGATAATAGCAGAGAGGATGGCGTTTGAAACATATTTACTTGGGGTGAAGAGATGATATTTTCATATCATATTAGGAAAAATGTGGTCCCAAATAAATCCATCCCCCACAGGCCTCCATATTGCCATGTTTTCCTTGTCTCTCGCCTCCAAAGACAGGAAGAGAATTCACTCACACCTGATTGGTCCCCTTTAAGAGCTCATATCTCGCCATTTTCTGTGGTTTTCAAGACTTTTGGTTATATTCTTGATAACCAAAATCAATAGCTATGCCAAAGACATATTCCATGTTGAAATGTTCCTAACTGTAATGGTAGCAGCCATTTCAATTAAGAAGGAAAAAGGGTCTGACATATTTTCCATGACGGTATATTCTGTAAACCACGTGTGGACGGAGGGCCGAAGCACTGCAGGTTTTCCCCCCCAAGGAGTTTCTCCAGCAGGTGATTTCATTGACGAGCTCCTTCCCTCAAACCAAAGGAGGTTCATCATTCAAATCTCCTGCCTGAGTGACCGTCTGGAAAGAAAACCTGCAGCGTCTCCGCCCCCCATGGCCACTCCTTTGACACCCCGGCTGTATACAATCCACACCCACATTCACACCTACGGACAATTTATCGGATAAAGCTCACACTCACCATTTTTGACAAACTTGACCGAATTCCTCAGCTTGCCTACATGAACATCCATCTGTCCCATCATTCTCTTGTACCTTTCACAGTCACATGTAGCGCCTGCTTGATTGGATACAGGTCATGTGTTAGAGACAGCATCGCTACGGGGAGCAGCAGTTTATTCCACATACTGGTTTGTTGTTTATTCCCTTCTTGCAGTCCCAACGAGTATGGCCAAAAAGAGTAATAAGGTACTACTATGTTTTATAGCAATGCTGTTGGAGATGGCAGCTATTTGGCAGCTATATTTATATATTCTATCTATTATTATTATTATTATTATTATTTATTATTACTTATCTTCTTTTGTGTCTGTTATTATATGGGAGCCAGGCAACGACATTTCGTTGGCAATTTCACTACTGTGTTTTTGTGCAATGACAATAAAGGGAGTCTATCTATCTATCTATCTATCTATCTATCTATCTATCTATCTATCTATCTATCTATCTATCTATCTATCTATCTATCTATCTATCTATCTATCTATCTATCTATCTATCTATCTATCTATCTATCTATCTATCTATCTATCTATTAGCGTGGCTCACGCTCTGGCAGCACCACCAAAAATTGGCATCAAATGTTTTAATAAAGCCTGGACGAATGCTGCTACATTGCGGTGCCGCCGTACTTATCTACCCCCCCCCCCCCCCCCCCCCACGTAGCTCTGCATATGATTTCAGATGAATATTGGTGATAAGTTAAGTGTTGGAATGGTTAGATTACATTCATCTCCAGAGCCCCCCCCCCCCCCCCGTCTTTCTTCAGTTGCCAACGTTTGCTCGCGATGAAGGAAGCCAACAAGTTTAAGGCATAGAAGCATAATCCAGGTTTGAATCCCTATTATATACGTACGTATATACATCACATTTCAAATAGTCAAATATAGGTGTTCACCACTAATGCGTGTTCATGTAATATGATGTGAGACGTGGCTGGAGGTGCAAATATGCTGGATAAAATGTATTGGACCAAATATTTCATACCTGATTTCCCCTTCAAACCAGAGGGCCCATCCAGACCTGTGTCTCCTTTGTCCCCTACGCAAAAATGTATGACACATACATCAAGTTAGCCTTACCTTGAACGGGTTGGAGTATGATTCAAATATACAGTACTAATATAGGAGTACCAAATATACAGTACTAATATAGGACTATCAAATATACAGTACTAATATAGGAGTATCAAATATACAGTACTAATATAGGACTATCAAATATACAGTACTAATATAGGAGTATCAAATATACAGTACTAATATAGGAGTATCAAATATACAGTACTAATATAGGACTATCAAATATACAGTACTAATATAGGAGTATCAAATATACAGTACTAATATAGGACTATCAAATATACAGTACTAATATAGGAGTATCAAATATACAGTACTAATATAGGACTATCAAATATACAGTACTAATATAGGAGTACCAAATATACAGTACTAATATAGGACTATCAAATATACAGTACTAATATAGGAGTATCAAATATACAGTACTAATATAGGAGTACCAAATATACAGTACTAATATAGGACTATCAAATATACAGTACTAATATAGGACTATCAAATATACAGTACTAATATACGATACCAGGGATTATTTAAAGCTAAAAGCGTACCTAATTGATCCAACTTTGCTTATTATCAAAGTTAGAACTGCAACTTACAATTAATTTCAGAACCAATTCATTCATTCATTTTCTATGCTGCTTATCCTCACTCGGGTGGGGGTATGCTGGAGCCTACCCCAGCAGAGGCGGGGTCCACCAGCCAATCTCAGGGCACATATCAGCTGCAGCTGCACCACATTCATACCTATGGACAATTTGGAGTGGCCAGTCAAGCTAACATGTTTTGGAATGGGGGGGGGGGGGCACGTATGCACGGGGAGAACATGCAGACTCGACAGATGGTCGAGTGGAGATTCCAACCCAGGTCTGATATGATGAAACACACGGCTCAGAAAAGAGGCATCATTGTGTCCATGTCTCCAAACGTGTCCAAACACAGAGATTAAAGATCTGCTTTCATGGATGAAGGAAATTCAGAAATAGTCCCATTTGAGAGGCTGAAATCACAGCATATTTACATATTTAAAAGTTATAGTTGTCATGAAATGGCTAATCAATTAACCACTGATTCATCAATGAATCAAAACGATGTGATAAAATGAACATCGTAACAGCCTTGGCATCATGGCGTCATTTGCAAGCACCTGAAGACACATTTTGGCCTTCCGTCATCGTTCTCTGTAAAATCAAACGCCATACAACTAATAATAATAATAATCATAATAATGAATACTTGCCCATTGCTCTATAAATACCTCTGCTCCTTAGCTCAGCGGCAAAGTGAGCGGTACCATACACAAGTTAGATACACAAGTCATAGATTGCAAAACACTAAATAAAATGTGGCCCAACAACCTGCTGGGACCCACTGACGTCACTGCTGGTTGCGTTTCCATAAAGTGACCAATAGATGGCGGTATCACACCAAGCATAGCGCGGGATAGTCCACGATTCAGCATCAGCGGTATTCGTCAGGAAGGACATCCGGGATATAAAGTGGCACACTTCAATTAAAAGTCAGACTTGTTGCAAACAAATGAAATACACTTTAAGAGTACGGTGGCCAAGTGGTTAGCATGTAGGCCACACGGGCAAAGCATGGGCAAGACCAGGGTTGGAATCTCCGCTTGGGCATCTCTAGGTGGAGTTTGCATGTTCTCCCCATGCCTGCGTGGATTTCTGTTCTACGGAATTCACTTATCCCCATCGCTCTGGAATCTCTAGTTGAAAAAACTACAAGAAGAAAGTGGAATACGTCATACTTGAATTCCGTGTACTTGTATACACAAATGAAATGAATCCTTCTGATGACTTTGCTAAAATAACCAGAATATAAGACAGACGTCTCAGTGGGATGCAGGTCGCCATCACTGAAAGCTACAATAACACACAGGACCAAATTCCTCATTTTGGGAATTTTTGGGCGAGGGATTCTTGTGATGTCGGAAATGTTGGGTTACTCATAAATAGATCAAATACTGTTCAGCATTCAGTGTAAAGCACTCCGCTTGAGTGCATGGACCCTCAGAGCCAACCACTTATCCACCGTACCTTTGTCTCCATCCGGTCCCGTCTTTCCCATGGGACCAAGCGCTCCTTTGAGCCCCACTTCTCCGGCTGCTCCTGGCAATGAAGAGAAAGAAGAGGAGGAGAAATATTTTAGGTCCTAACTTTTACCACCCAACACATGATCCAATCAGGAAGACATGGTGTGTGAGATACCGTCTTTCATTTTATATATTGATATTCTGATATTATTGATATATGATATTCAATCTCTCGGTTGTCACGGTGCTTCCCAAAGAACCCATCTGTGTTGGTGCATGTTCCAGATCTCCTTTTTAAAGTGGAGTTTGGATCATTCAGGGCATTTTGGACAATTTTGTGCATTTCTGTGCCACATTAGTTCCGCCTGTTTTTCATTGGACTCTTGTTTTGTTTGGTGGTCGTTAATTATCCTCTTGTTTCAATTCAATGAGAATCAGAAGATTAGCCCAAATTGCTAAACTGCATTGTGTTCATCCCTTTTCTGGTTAGCTGGAATACACAAAAGTCAAGCTCATCGGCGGAACTTGTGGCAAGTTTAGGTACAAATGAGGAAAAGAGGGATGTATGAAAGGTTATTGCACAGACTCATAACCTGAACATCTTATATGATCGATGTGATCTGTCATAAAGGCACTTTTATAATAAGACTAAATAAGCAGGATGTATGAAAGGTTATTGCACAGACTCATAACCTGAACATCTTATATGATCGATGTGATCTGTCATAAAGGCACTTTTATAATAAGACTAAATAAGCAGGTCGCACGGTGGACTAGTGGCTAGCATGTTGGCTACACAGTCAGAAGCTCTGGAACATTTTGGTTTGGGTGTGGAGTTTGCACATTTTGCATGGTTTTTCTCCGGGTATCCCCCCCCCTTTTCCAAATAGGTATGAATGTGGGGGGAATGGTTGTTGGTCTATATCTGCCCTGGGATTGGCTGGCCACCAGTCCAGGGTGGACCCCGCCTCTTGCCCCAAGACAGCTGGGATAGGCTCCAGCATACCTCCTAGTTAAAATGTGCCTGTGTGTGTTGCGACACAGTAAATGTGGTCCCGAGGTGAGCTGAGTGTTGAGGGGACAGGAAGTGACATCGAAGGTTCAGAGTTGAGCTGCAGCTTGGTGTGGGTTGCTACCGCAACGGTAGATTTTTGTTAGAAATGACTGTGAGATCATTCAAACCTGCAATACAAACCTGTCTTTCCGGCGTCAAGTCTGGTGTTTGTGTATCTCAGCACCACAGTAGCTAGTTCATGTGAAGACAACATGAACTTCACCTTGAATTTAGCGTATAGCGCTGAGTGTAGCCCCCGTCCATGTGCTATCATGTTCCATGGGTCGCCTCGCCACCAATGCCCGCAAGCACGTTTGGTGACCTTTGTGGCCTAACCTCCAAGCCGTGGCCATAAATATTTTTACGATAGTTGAAGTAATCCCAAACAGCCGACTTGGTCCTTGGACGGGGGGGAAACGTTCAGGGGACAAATGAAGGGGTCGTGATACTGTGCACAGCCTCCACTTTCTCTAACACCGCAGAAACAGTATGACGGATCATTTTGGTGGTTTTGAAACCGTGACTTTTCATACCGCGGTATACTTTGAAAGCGCTAACCGGCCCATGCTAGTGTGGAGTGGGATTCATTCCTCAGGAAGCCGTTGCAAAGGCAATGAATGATGTTTGAGCTGATAAAACGAAGAGCCTGTTGCTGTGAGACACACAAACGCACCTCACAAGTTCATTCATTCATTTTATACCGCTTTTTCCTCACAAGGGTCGCGGGGGTGCTGGAGCCAATCCCAGCTCACCTCACAAGTTGATTTTTCTAATCTAAAGTCACTCAAAATACTTCAGCTCTAGATTACATGCAGCATATCCTGACCATTTGAACCTGAGGGGTCTTTTCTTCTTTGCTCCGTCTTCCCAGTGTTAAAAGTTGATGAATGTTACTTTTCCCTCAGCTTACACTTGCCAGTTAAACCGTCCATCCGTCTTGCAGATAACAGCTCTTCCTATCACTTCTGTTGCTCTTTATAATGGCCAAACCCTCCAACCGGCTTAACGTCTGGATTCCCCATGCAGCTGCTAGTGGATTAACAAGGTGGAAGGCTTCATGTGTCACGAGGGAAACACGTTGAAGGCACCTAGAGCTGCTTCAGTTGAATCACCCAGATGGTCAAGGGACTTTTCTGATGGAAATCCTGAGCTGAACTCTGTATGCCGGCTTGTTTGTTCAGTAATGATCAAATGCCGGAACGTGCGCCTTGTCGTGGACGGAGCATAGAGAGCTGGCTTACATCCAACAGAAGCCGCAGGCCCAATTTCCATTTGTCAACATGTGCTTCCCTGCTGGCTTTCACAACAGCGGCCACGCAGCAATTAACTTCCACAAAAACAAATTCACAGCTCGGGTTAGAGTAACTTTAATAGAAATGTTTTGTTTTTTTTGGTGGGGGGGGGGGGGGGGGGGGCACCAACATTTGTTGAATGAATAAACCAAGAGCAACACGTTGTTTATGTTTCCAGAGCAATAACTGTCCGGTAGTCCCTTATAACGTTCTAAAATGAAGCCACGCTTTCCTGTAAAACCTCCTAAATGAAGACGGGGAATTTATGCGTCATCTGCTGAGCTGCTGTCATCTGCAGCTAAAAATCAGAGTGATGTTGCTGCAGTAAGTGTAAACACACGTTTAATGCTTGGCTGCTCTGTTGGAAGGTGATTTACATTTCTCACTGAATGAAGATTTATGGAGAGAAACAAGCTACCAATAATTAGTGTGTGAGCAGGTGCCATAATGATGATTAATATATCGTGATGATGATTAATACGGTGTGTTACAGTTATCATCTTTTTTTCATCAGCTCTTGCATTGGATCTCATTATATTTGTAGTCGTAACTTGATGAGTGTTGTTAAAATACAGTATGGGGAATTGACAGGAGACCTTTTTTGCCCATCTTTTACATTTGCTGTTTTGTCACTGTAATAGTTGAGTGATATTTTTCAACATCTAAACTGGATTTGTCCTCATAATTGAGGGTTGGGAACTTGCTACAGTATATCGCTGTAACTCAAAGCGGCCTCCACCATACCCAGTGCTCGACGTGGCATGATGGCGTTCACTGCACTAACAATGCTGGCCTTCTTTGGGCCTCCAAAACCAGTCCTCAAATTACGCACCCACTGAGTATTGCGCAATGGGTATTTCTTCTCGCCTGAAGACAGCTTGGACGGGCTGCAGCATGACTTCTGGTTATTGTAGGAAACTTAATACCTAATGTACCTTCATAGTTTATATGATATGAATTCAGATTTGTTTGTCTTAGCGAAGAACGCTTTTCAGGTCCCCGTACTTGACAGGCTGCATACCAACGGGCATGTCTGATGAGAAGAAACTGACTTTGGCACTGCGGGTTCAACTGTGGTTGGGTATTGGTGGAAATGGCTCCCTTCGCTGTAGCTTTGATTCACCGTGGAATCGTTTCCACAAGCTTCTGCAATGTTGCAACATTTATTTCTGTCCAGAATTGCATTCTTTTTTGCCAAGATGGTGTTTTCATATTGATGACGGGAGATTCCTGACTTTTTGTTAATATGTTGGGACAGTCTTTACCCTGATGTTAGTAGTTGGAGCAATCTCCTTCAATGTTTTCCCTTGCTTGATGCGTGCCAGTAATTTGACCATTCAGAAAGAGAGTCTTTTCCACAACCACAGGATGTCTTTCAACATGATCGTTTAACAAACGAGAACTAATGCAGTAATTATTCAATACCTTACCTATTTGCTTCGTTAAATCTTGGTGATGACCCATTTTTTGGCCAGGCAGGATATAAAGAGACATCAGCCCCCATTGTCGGCTGCCATTTTAGAGGGCGGTTGGCAGTATTGGGCAATTACTTTAATAAAGTACTTTCATTAAATGTAATTGAATGAGTAATGGAGTTATTCCTTTATGGATGTAATTAGCTACCTTGGAAAGTAATTACTGTGTTACATTTTTGAAAAACCCTCCAACTATATTTTAAATGATTGAAATCTAGCGTTGCAGTGACATTGAGCGATGTTGATGACACGGACAAACACTTTTGCTACACCGTCACCGTATGTTCTTACGTTAATCAATGACGTGGAAGTAGTGCTTGTAGGTCCAGGTGGGGTACACCAGCCAATGGCAGGGCACCCCTGGACTGGTGGCCAGCCAATCCCAGGGCACATATAGACCAACAACCATTCACACTCACATTCATACCTATGGACAATTTGGAGGGGCCAATGAAGCTAGCATGTTTTTGGAATGGGGGAGGAAACCGGAGTACCCGGAGGAAAGCCACGCAGAGATGCCCAAGCGGAGAATCAAACCCAGGTCTTCCCGATCTCCTGACTGTGTGGCCTACATACTAACCACTGGGCCCCCGGGCGGCCCCCGTTCGATAACCATAACAGCATTGTATCGTTTGAAATAAGAATTCATTAGAATACGCTTTGCTAGCATACAGTAACAGCGGTTCATCAACTAGCCTAAGATCAGTGTGGGGTCTGTGGAAAATATATAATGGATCCCTCATGACCATTTTCATATTCAATCGTTTCCAGGAGCAGGAAAGTCAAAATAGCCAAGCTCCTTTGGTCATGTGTCAAGAAAATCAGGAGGACTTCTTAAAGACTAGTCATGCTGGACGAAACATGGCTCCATCGCTGTGATCCAGAAACTCAAATCCAGTTGAAGCGTTATCACTCACCACCTTTGGAGAAGGCAAGTGTCCAAACCCTGACGGGAAAGGTCATGCTTAGTTATGTTGGAGCAGCACTGAGATTTAGTGATGGATTCGCTTACAAAGGGTCACACAATTACCAGAACCCACTACCCACGCATTACCAATGAATCAACTGGGGGGGGGCATAAAACCAATGACTTAGTTCACATCACAACGCAGACAGAAGCGTGGTCTTGTGGCTACGCAAGTCTTCCACAGACCGCTTATTTAAACTATGAAGACGGTTTTAATCCCAAGTCCTGAAAGAACAGCGGCATGCAGCTGTGGGAAGCGTGTTGTCATGGCTGGTACCGATGTACGACCAGAATGACTAAAAACTCGGTCAGGTTTTGTTCCTTTCAGTCCATGGGAAACGGGTCAGGAGAAATCTATAATGAACACAACCTGATCGGCCTGATTTGAAAGATGTTGGTCTCAAGGCTGCCAAAAACTGTAATTCAACATAATACCTGGACATCCTGGAGGTCCTTTCTTCCCCAGTTTTCCCTGATCTCCCTCTTCACCAAGCTCACCTTGATCTCCTTCATACACAGAAAGCATGGATAGCATGAGAGCTAAACAAATACATTTGACAATAGAGCAGCTTTTACATGTTAATGCAAACTGAGGCATGGCTTGAAACTTTTGCATTAGGGATGCGACGGATCAGTATCAGCTGATTTGCATGGAAAAGCATGCATATGCCGATCAATGCCAATAACAAAACCAACCACCTATTATGTCAGCTTGTAGCCAAAGTGCTTCCGAACTACGAACTAGCCCTCTTGATATGGTGGGTATAGGAGTTGTACTATATGAAAGTCTTTGGAGAGCGAATTGAAAAGTGTTTAGGAGCTACTGGCAGCTCATGATCTACTGGTTGGAGACCCCTGACTTACCGTGGATGAACTCAGAGCGGTAACAAAGCACCGCTGGTACGGTGGAGCTCAGCAGAAGCCGGACTTGCGGCAACCTCACCTGCCCGAGGAAGAGTGCTCATTGTCCCACACACTTTGTCAGAGGTACCGTTGGTGCGGTGGAGTTCAGATGTTCGACGTGAGGGCAACGTGTGCGTGTCCGAAACAAGTGCACCTCTCCGCGAACAGTTTGCCGGATATTTCATGTTCATGTTCACAAAAACTGTCCCACTTGCTGACAGAGCAAATCTGTTTAGCATGTGAGGGCATCAACAATACTATCTGCCCCAATGGCTGGACGGGACACACAAAAAAACAGTCACATGTGAAATGCCGTTGAAAGATGAAAATACTTTTCTCTTGCTGGGAAATCACTTTTTCACACAGAGCCATGCCAGTTTGCATCTTTTTCTCTCTTCATAATGAAAGGTTTCATTTAAAAACTGCATTTTGTGTCCAGTTGTGTTGTTATTGACTAATATTTCAATTGTTTGATGATCTGAAACGTTTAAGTGTGACAAACATGCAAAAAATAAGAGACCATCAAAGGGGCAAATCCTTTTTCACACCACTCCATGTACGGCATCTAACCTCTTCAATCGAAACCGAGCATTACATCACAAATGCTGTAACCAGCTCAAACGTTTGGGGAAGGCCATTTTTAAAGGGAGCCTGAAAGATGCTTCAATCATTCTCAGTTCTTGATATATGCCGTGTGAATAAAAAGAAACATGTTGTGCATCTACATTAAAGTCAAAGTAGAAGGTAGTAGGAGAAATAGTAGTACAATAACAGGATACCGTTCGGAGGGGTGTATAATATTGGATAAACACTGAAAAAAAACACACCCTTTAAAGTATAAAAACAGGAGCACACAAGATGTCAGACACAAATTGCGTGGTCAGTCATATCTTAGCTGAGTCTTGTCCAAATAATCGCTCGAGTATCATGGCGGCTGTCTAAATACACAAAGTTACAATGGCAGTTTTTCTCAGCACACACAGACACAGGACTTTACGTCCCAACTCACTTCTACCACACATCTCACGCCACATTATTGAAGACATGAGTGCTTCACTTCACATTGTGTGAGTTTTATTAAGTCTGTCTGAATCAGCAGGGGAATGAGCTACTGGATGTCATAAAAAGGAAAGGCATTCCCTCCAAAAGACTGTGGGCTAGCAGTTAAACTACAGGACATTACATGCTGGGTACCTTCGTCACCAACTCTATAAACCACTCCAAAATTATTCTTGGTGTTTCCTCACAATTTTCCATTCCGTTTTTCATTTGACCACATTCCTGAATTACAAGAAGTTAAACAGCATTTCGTAACGACATGGCAAAGTATTTTCTAGCTAAAGCTTATGCTGAGGAATTAATGAAGTAAAGCTGTTTTGCAAAATGACAATAGTTTTACCTTTAGCTCCAGGTATGAGGGAGTTGCTGCAGACCTCTGTGGCTGCAGAAAGGGAGGTCAGTAAGACTGGAAGACAGAGTAACAGCAATCCCGGGATGCATCTTCCTGCCATTATCATAAATGCCATGTTATTTGGCAACTTTATGTCGGCTGTGTTGCCTCCTCTGTGGTCGGTGTGCCTACTGAGAGACGTAACCAAAGACGGCAGATCAGCGAAGCGCTAATGAGCAGAAAACACACACACTAAAATGCTCACACACTCTTGTTTACATGGTCTTATCAGCTCCTTGTCATGCTATCAAGCAACACTTACCAGAGTCTCACATTCCTCCATCATAGGCGGAATCCATCATTCTGAATGTATTTCAGTTTGAGTATAGTGCGAGAAAAAAGACCAACATGCGAAACAGAAACATAAAACGTAAGAATGCTCATCCTTTGTGTCATATCAATTCCAGTGAAACACTGATGTGTCATTAAAGTGGGAATTTGAGTGAACTGATTGCTTGATTGAGGAGAGGTGAAAATGAATAATAAATCAAGCAAGATTGTGACGTAAACCGTAAAACATGCTAACCAGGGCAGATGCTAAGCTTTCAAAGCTTAAAATAATTGTAAAAAATACTGTGATGTAATGTCATGTAATGTAATGTGATGTAACCAATCACGTTAGCTGTAAAATCCAAAATTGGTCCAATAGCAGCCGGAATATCGGATGGTAACGGGAAAGCGGTGGTAACGGGAAAGCGGTGGTATCCCACATCGCAGTATTATTCAATTATTACGTCTAGCCGTATTCATAGTATTACACTGATTTTGATAGGTGTACCAGCTGCTTTCATACTGTCAATTTCATTTCATTTGACACATTACTCCATACATCTCGTGTGTGGAGTATGAAATATATCATCAAAAATAAGAGGTGTCTGCAAAGATTGGTAAAGACGAAGTGAGAAGAGCATTGAAAAGGATGACGAGTGGAAGGCCCGAGGTCCTGATGGCATACCTGCGGAGGCATGGAAGTGTCTGGGAGAGCTAGAAGGGAAGAAGGGAAATAAATATAAGAAAGAAAAGAGGTCTCGTTACAGAAAACGACACTGGGAGAGCCGAGGGAGGCAAACAAAGAACGCATTTGCAGAGTGCCACATGTTGAGCTAAAAAATAGCTTGACTTCCTAGGATGTCTTTGACTGTTTTTGTGACAGTATCCAGAGCATGAACGTCCCCCAGGGTACAACAAGAGGTTGTAATACCAAGACAGTATTAATGAGAAAGAAAACAAATCCATCATCGCCAATTGCTCCCTGAAGGACAGAGTTTGGTAATCAAGACTTTAAAACACAACCTCTTGAATTTGAGCTCACTGCCTGTGTTATGCTTGGCATTTCTTATGTTATTTCTCATGTTATTTGTATTTGCAGACAAAAATCTGCTGAATACCGGTGGAACAGTTGGGAAATGACAAAACATGTTTGTTTTCAGCAAAGGAACAACTCAATCCAACTATAGCACACACTGTGCTCCTGAGAGGAAGTGATGCAGACCTGTCACACGTTGGACTTGTTCAGCTATAACCTCTTGATAGGTAACATCGATAGAATAGACCAAAGTCTAATATTGTTTTTTACTATGAAGACTTTAGTATATCCTTTCTGCAGTGGAATTAATAGATTCCAAAATATGTGTATTTTGGTTCAGTAACTCTTTTATGGTCCTGGCTTTCAGTGCTGCTGACAATAGCTGGCCGGTTGGGGAAACATGCTCTGAGGAACAACCAATGTAAACAACATGCCTCTGTACTAACCTTGCTAAACTCTCGCAAGCAGAAGGCCTGTTATAATAATGTACAATGATGTTTCATCTGTTAACCAGCGGTGGCAAAAGTGGCAAAATTGCAGCCATTTACGGCTTGAAGCAGTTCTTTCATTGGCCCTGGGCACATTCAACAAACAAACTAACCCTAACACTAGCTCTAACAATTAAACAAGACAAAAAACGAAAAAAAAAAAAAAAAATAAGTAGCACACGTGGATAAAAAAAAGAGAAAATATTAGGTGAATAAAGTCATAAAATTAAGAGAAAAAATTGCACAAAGTTGAAATATTAAAACCTACAAATGCCATTTTAATAAAATAATCTAAGAACCAAACAAAAAAGAAGAATAAGAAGAATAAAGAATAACATAATTTTAGCACATTTGGGTTGGATAAAAGTTATTTTATTATGATAATAAAGTCAAAATATTATGAGAATATAGGGTTGCGGGGGGTGCTGGAGCCTATCCCAGCTGTCTTTGGGTGAGAGGCGGGGTCCACCCTGGACTGGTGGCCAGCCAATCCCAGGGCACATATAGACAAACAACCATTCACACTCACATTCATACCTATGGACAATTTGGAGTGGCCAATGAAGCTAACATGTTTTTGGAATGGGGGAGGGAACTGGAGTACATTAAAACAGACCGTTTCTTTGGGAACCACAAAATCCAAAGAAATATAGCTGAATAGGTGCAGATTCTGGAAGACGTAGAACGCTTTCTGTGCTCTATAGGAGTCAATAACTAAAATACAAAAGGGCTGAAAAATGAGTATGATACGTCCCCTTTCAGAAAGGCTTTCAAGGACAAAGTAAGAAGCCAAACACTTACCACTTCCACTTGGAATGAGAGGAGAACCTTTATTCCACTCTATCATGTCGGACATGCCATGGCTGAATCCATGCAGGGTTAAGGAAATGTAATCTAAGGTAATGCCTCATCAACGTAGCATTGCTGCCTCCTAGTAACCAGAATACTACATACTGTATAACTTGCATATTATATACATACAGCCCAATATTTTGGGCTAATAATGGGCCATAGTCTACCACAAAACAGAGATCATTTATCAATCAATTTTAGAAAAAAACATGATAGAGTGGGGGGGGGGGCGATGTTGGAACCATGAAGTGGCTGGTAGTGTGCTGTTTCACCTTTGGAATTCTGTGTGGAAATAATTCCAGACCATGGAGATACTGAGCCTTCACCCATTATCGGTAGAAAAAAACAATATTGATAGGAAGCCATATCTCATTTTTGTGTCCTTATCAGCTGATCAGTCGGAAGATTTCATCGGACATCCCTGCTATTTACAATTCCCAATTGTATAGAGAAGACCAAAAGCAATGACCAATTACTACATATGAATATTGTAACACAATTCTGAGATATATAATGGATAGTAAAAGAGTTCATATTTGTGAGTATGTGTGTGACAGCGCTCATTCTCCATCTTCTTCCATGGGCTTTTTCCGCATTCCTAAACGATGAGTGTAATGTGCACATGCACACATTACATTACATGACATGTACATTACAAGCCTCCTCAAGCTAATTGCTTACATGGGCTTTTTGTTCCTTTCTCTAATTAAGTGTGTGATTCACACCCCTAAACCGAGGAGTGACTCCACATTGGTAACCCGACCACAAACAACCTTGTTTTTCCTGCAGCAAGAAATGCTGTTTGACACAGAGAGCACAGCTTGTCTTTTAAAGAACAAAGTATTTCATCCAGTGAAATGAATTAGAAAATAACAGCATTAACAGATGAAGTTGTCTGCTCTGTGCCGCATTTCCAACACGCATGACTTGTCAGTCTGGTATCCAGTGAAAAATAACAAACTCTTCATCTTCATCCCTGGAGTGCCATAAGACATGTAACCAACTCACAATGACAGGCTCAATTCTAACTGAACTGTATCTTATTATGATGAAGTTTTTAAAGAATATGAGGATGATTTTTCATCTACATTATACTGTACATTATTATACATACATATCGGAGTGCATGCAAGTTACAAGCCAAAATGATGTACCGGTAACCTGCGATCGACGTGATGGGCACGCCTGCTCTGATACAAATCTCTGTGCGATGGCATACTCTGAGGAAACTTCTTCTGGAATTTGGCCCATCATCCATAATCTTTATCAGACACGAACAAAGATGTCTTTCTCTTTTCTGTGCGTGCTACTGATACAAAAGCAGGCAAAAAGAGGCAGCTGTGTGCTGGCAAAATGTTAGCATGCTACCAATGACAACATGCTAACACCTAGCATGATAACGCATTGTACCGGAAAGGCTAAATGTTAGGGCTAGTTGAGAAATGTGGAAGTAGTTGGAACTCTTTAGATCAAAGGCATTTTGCTTTCCGAATAGAAGGAATGTCAAGAAAAGTGGGAATTCTTGACAGGTGGAAAATGGCATGAAGGTCCTTAATTTGATGAATGCTTTGATGTTGGAAAGATCTGAATTAATTGGGAAACGTGGAAGTAGTTACATTTCTTTAGATCAAAGGCATTTTACCTTCCAAAAAGAGGGAATGTCAAGAAAATAATTCTTGCTATGTGGAAAATGGCACGAATGTCCTTAAATTGATTAATGATTGGAAGTTAGAGTGGAAGTTAGAACTCTTCAGATCAAAGGCATTTTGTTTTACATAAGAAAAAATGTGTGATTTTTTGTGCTGTGGCCAACAGCATGAATGTCCCAACTTTGTTGAATGAGCACTTTGCACACACCTGATGTACGTATTTCACTCAGACGTCAACGATGGAAGAGTCTCCTTAGCACTATTGCTAGTTATGATTCCTGCTCGTCTAAGGCAGGGCTGGGTTAGGGTTAGGGTTAGGGTTAGGGTTAGGGTTAGGGTTAGGGTTAGGGTTAGGGTTAGCTTCTACACCTCATCTTTCATAGTGGTAGGAATGCACACTCCTGCCCTACTTGTCTGGATCTCTGCTCCCGTGATGAATACTTCACCTTGCATGACCGCTTGTGTTTACTGAGTAAACGCATATCTCTTCCATCTTAATTGTGTACTGCATGGGACTTTGGAGCGGGCGTACATTGCATACTGCCGTCTAACATGTAGCGGCAAAACCATAAGTGGCGGCTCAGATTTATTGGTGAAGGGCTGCCACAAGTAAATGAATTTATTGGGAAACACTGCCATTACAGTTGGCGATCTGAGGGATGTTATTGCCATGATAGAGAGAGGCTGGTCTCCTGCATATAGTACATATAATGTCCAGTGGTCCTGAAGCTGTTATTTAGTCTGCTTTGTTGCTTTGACAGGGGTTTCAGCTCTAATTGACACGATAACACGAACAAACCACTAAGAACGGTGTCAACATGAAAAATATGGAGCAAAGCAAAGGTCGCAGGAAATGTCTTGTAACCATTTCACACTTATTGTGAAATCTCGCCTCACCAAAAATAAATCTGGGGAGACGGATGGATTTCCAAATTTTCATTCCTCTCTTGGATTTCCTGAAAACAAAAAGATCCCTGAGAGGAATTTGAAAACAGACATCTGAGGCCAACTAGTACAGTCAGACCGCAGGAATTGTTGCGCTATGAAGATCAAGGCAAGTCAGCAAGTGAAACATAATTTCATTTCATTAAGAAACCCACTAATGTATGCGTTCTTTCGCCCCCTCAAGCGTATTACTCATGGTGGGCAAATCAACCACAGATTCGATGCAGACACACATTTGGTCGGAGCAAAAGTGGTGACAAAACTCTAAATAATAATACATCTGACAAAACTTTTCACAAGGTGTAAAGACACTTTGAAATGGTAAACGTTCTCTTTGTGCTTCCCTGAGATTTCTTTCATAGTGCGAAAACACTGAATCACGTAAAAGATATTTTAAGATAAATACACTGGCTCTCTTATGCAACAGCAGACATTACATATAGAAAATGTGTGAAGGTAAGGCAGTAAATCATATCGTATTTTGAAATGTATATTGTAATAATATATTTGTGGGCAATTATGAATGAAAATGGGAAGTGTAACCATTTTCTAAAGCAGCTAACTTGTATAAAAACAGGTAGTCTTCTCCATCTAACCGTCATGTCATTTGGACAGAGGTAGCGAGAAGGTCATGATATATTTATTTTAGCAAACTTAGACATTTGTTGGACATGGAAACGCAGTGTGTGTGAGACCCAAAATACCATTTTTGTGGTTCTTGTGAAGGATGGGTGTTTGCATCTGACCTAAACTTTGCTGACTTTGGTTCAATGTCCAGCGATTCTTCCAGGAAGCATTTTACAGAGACAAGATTTCATTTCAAGACAAAAGTTTGTCTTTTTCAACCGTGACTGGTGGCTTTCCTCAAGTTTACACAAACTGCTCTGTTGCTAAATCTCAGCCGTCCGTTTATTTCCTTAACCCAACCTTAACTCAACTTGCTTCCCGTGTGACACTCATTCATCCATTTTCAGTTTGTGACACAGAGGTCACATGTATCACATTTTACTGTACTGTGTTTGGGAACATTGAAACAATCCAACCTGACGTGATGCAAATGAGGCACAACTGGGCGTGCCAGTGGCAGTGTTACAGTTAAATGATGTACGTATGTACAATGCCTTCACACTTGGTTAAGTGTAATTTTTAAAAACATTTTTCACCAACCATGAAAAAAAAGAGTGGGTATTGCACTTTGTTTTCATCTGGAAAGATTTAGACTGGAAGTAAAGCATGCATTCAGAAATATGGATAAAATAAACAAGCTAACTATGAAACAGCATTTAAAATAGTGATTCCCCATACTAGCAATTGTTAGCTTGCTGGCTGGAACACCTGGCACTGAAGTCACAGTCTTAGTTGCAACAAGAAAAAAAGTGCAATGAGTATGTGTGTCTTTGGATGCATGAGTGCGTGGCCTGCGACATTTTCCCTGTCAGGTGCCCAATCTTGGAGCTCAGTTCGCAGGGTGTCATTGCGATAAACAGCAGTTGCCATGGAGACGTCTGTGGTGGGCCCAGAGAAGAGATACAACAGGTGTCCGTGAAGAAATAATGGCGGGTCAGAGCGTCCTGCTGCAGCAATCTCTTGGGAGAAGTTGTTTTCACAACACGACCTTGGTTAGGCGTGGTGGGGACGCCAAAATCCAGATTAAGAATATTGTTCGGGTTAGTTTGGGCAGCCACATTCCAATAGATTGGCCATCCTACTGTCCATTCTGGTCTCCCAATCGATCCAACTGCCTTTGCAAAGCCGAAATCTTCTCCAAGATGGCATCCTTGTTGTGATTGGCAGTCACAGCCAGAGTGTGAACGGCTTTGCCCACCAGATCATTCACGACGGGCAGCTGTGGGCCAACTCCATCCGCTGCCTCCATCATACAAATTCTGCGATACACCAGGAAAGTGGCCAATCCAATCAGCAACAGACCTGTTATCATGGTTCCGAATGGGTAGACGGCTTTGATGTCCTCCACGGAAAGAACCGCCAGGCACATGACCACTTCCACTTCCCCCAACTGTCCATCACGTACCCGGCGGTGAACATTCCGCCAGGGCAGACAGATTCCCCCGAACCTGAGCTTCTTGTCGAGAAGACCGTCTCAATTGCGTGGAGACCAGTTGATCAATTCCACGATTCAGTGCAGAGAGATGCTCTTAAAAAAGTATAAGACGGAACTTAACAAGACATAAGAAGCAAGAAAAGCAGGGAAGATAAGGGAGGAGAGGGGAAAGATGCGACTGCCTTCGGAAAGTCAGAAGTCAAAGGGGAAGACAAAGTCAGGAGATCGGGAAGACAAGGGTTTGATTCTCCGCTTGGACATCTCTGTATGGGTTTTCTCCAGGTACTCTGGTTTCGTCCCACGTTCCAAAAACATGTTGGTTGTCTAAATTGGTTGTTTATCTATATGTGCCCTGCCATTTGCTGGTCACCAGTCCAGGCTGTATCTCGCCCAAAGTCAGCTGGGATAGGCTCCAGCATACCCCAGCAACCCTAGTGAGGATAAGCGGCATAGAAAATGGATGGATATCTAGTCTTGGGGTAAGATGCAAACATGTCAAGTGGGCGGAGCTGTCAGATGGATGTTGAGCAAACCACCTCAGCCTTTCTCACGCCTCCACCTCACAGTTTTGGGTGTCACTCTGTTTTTCTAGCATACTTCATCCAGACATGTGGTTGCACTTTGACACGAAACATCCCTCATGTTCCCAATGATTGACTTAGACCTGAATTCTTTTTTTGTGGTTGTAAACTACCTTCAGAAATGTAGGAATAACCTCAATATTACAACTGTTGAAGCAACCGAAATCAAACATGCACATCATTGTACATAGAGCTATGTCCATTTACAGAGTGCTCAAATCTCCACTGGCAATCCGTGTATGGAGGCTGTATATTCTGCCTGTCTTTGTCTGGGTTTTCACCTGGTACTTTGGTTTTCCGTGATTGACTGGTGAGCAGGGTTTACGCTTTATCTTACCTGAAGTCATCTGTGACACTGATGAGTACAGCTGTTCAAAAAAGCCGTTCAAAAATACTTGTTTGCATGTCATAATTGATCTCATGTGTGAGTGGAGGCAGCTGAACAGATGGTGTCACCTAATTTTCCACACCATTCTGAGCTGTGACCACCCTCCCTAATGTAATAATGAAAAGACTTGTGAGATACAAGGAAAACATAGCTGAATGTTCTGTGACTTATGGTACTCCCAGATTTATGAAAGTGAAAGATATAAGACAACAACTTAAGTTCTTGGCTTCCAACTGTGATCTTATACCACACAGCATAAATCACTGACACAACAAATTATATTTTGTGGAAGATGACTTATGGAATGACAACAGAAGGCTGGGTTTGCATTGGAAGACTGATGTTGAAGACCGCCATGTTGGTTTAGGCATGGCTGGTCATTGTGGATGTGTGTTTTGTAGACTTTGGATTGTGACAAAAGGCACACGAGTGGTCATATTTTGTTGATATAGACTTTAACAGGAGATTCATCGCAGTACAGAAAGTTTATGAAAGCCCAATAATATGTACAATTATGGGCTGCGTGACATATGGGTCCATGACAATCCGACAAAGCAGCCCACTCTGCTCTGTGCTCCCACACTGGGTCTATAAATCCCCTCCATGATGTGGCGGTTAAACGCCTGACACGGGAAAAGGGTACAGACTCCAAATGTTGACGCTGAAACCATGACGAGTAATTGATTCCAACTCGCAAACAAATTGATGTTAAGCCACAGCAAAGCGGTCGGGTTACAGACATCATTTGAAAAAGTACAGAGTTGAGCGATGAAAAACATGCATCACTGATGTATAACATTTTTTCCATGGCTGAAAGTTACACCACCTTTTCTCTTACGTCAGCCGAAGGCGTTGAAAAGAGTAGAGTACGTCTGTACATTACATGTGCATTTCATTCAAGTCTCTATCCATATTTGGCTAAAACACACGCTGTACAATAGTGTATGTCTCACTACCTTGGTGTAATTACAAAACATGTCTTCTGAGGTATTTTTTAACGTTTTTATCTCCCGAAGGTTAAAAACTTTGGAACAGAAAAGAGTGGAAAAAATTATGTTACATATGAAAAAATACTGAATACTGAATTCCACGAGTGGACGAGCAATTTAATACCTGCTTAAAGATGAACAGTGTCGGATCTTGTATTTGAAGTTATATGCACTATAGATTTCACAAATAATGAAAGACAGTAGCTTTCCATATGTTCGCAATTCACATCAAAATATCCTCAAGCCCATTATATATCGTCTTGCAATTTGTTCAGCTGTCCTTTAATGCGCCATAGTTGCTGTGAGATGTAAAAATGAAACATGATAAAAATGTTAAGACCAAAAATTGCAAGAATTTACATTTTGCACTGGATGTTCGAAGAAGAGCTTCAAAAAAAGAAGAAATTGGAGCGAGACAAAAAATTGATGAGCAATAAATTGCAAACTAGCATTAATGTGAAATAGGTTATTCATCAGCTGATCAAAAGTTTGAGATCACAGCCTTTGACAGCCAAAATCCTGGCACAAATGTGGACTCATTGTCATTTTCTGTCTGGTATCTTGGTGGCACGGACAAAAAGCGTTCTCACCTTGAACACGGTCGAACTGTTGAGCTCCAGAAGCACGGCCTCTCGCAGCGCACCGTTGCTGCTGTGGTTGTACACAGTAAGACAGTCATTGAATCTTCTTAAAAGATCCTGGTACACCTCAGAAGGAGGATCCAATTGGACGATTCTTGGCCCAAATGAAGGTTGTTACTGGTGCCAAGTGCAGTTCATCTGATCTGCCACAGAAGGGTTGTAAGAACAAAAAACATCTACAAAGGCCATGTCGCCATCAAAAGCACAAAACTGTCCGTTTAGAATTTGCACGAGAGCACCAAACGTGACATGGTCCCATGACATGATCCCATCTGATGGGTGGTGGAGGGGGTGCCATCATGATCTGGGGTGCTTTTTCCTTCAGTGGAACAATGGTGATTCAGGTTGTGCATGGGCGTCAAATTTCAATTTTACTTTTTTCTAGCTGAAATTTTCTTCCTGCAACCAGTCCAGTGTGTACCCTGTCTCTCTCCCAATGTCAGCTGGGATAGGCTCCAGCATACCTGCCATTTTTTGAGTTTTCATCCTGTTAGGTATGAGTATGCTTGTAGATAGATAGATAGATCGACTCCCTTTATTGTCATTGCACAAAAACACAGTAGTGAAATTGCCAACGAAATGTCGTTGCCTGGCTCCCATATAATAACAGACACAAAAGAAGATAAGTAATAATAAATAATAATAATAATAATAATGTGGAGAATAAATAGATAGAATAGACACCAAATATGAACAACATAAAGTAAAGTGCAGCGTGAACAGTAAATTGCCCAAATAATTGAAATAATTTAAATAAATAATAATAATGTGAGTAAAGGTAGAAGGGCTTATTTGGCATTGAGCAGTCTGATGGCCAGGGGGAAGTAGCTGTCTCTGAACCTGGTCGTCCTACAGCGGATGCTGCAGCGCCTTCTCCCCGATGCCAGACGAGAGAACAGTCCATGCTGGGGGTGTGTGGGGTCAGAGCAGATCCGATGGGCTCTAGATACACACCGGCTGTTTGCTATGTCCTTAATGGGGGGGAGCTGGGTCCCGATGATCTTCTCCGCTGTCCTCACCACTCTCTGCAGTAACGTCCAGTCCGAGGCCTTGCAGCTCCCAGACCAGGCGGAGATGCAGTTGGTCAGCAGGCTCTCGATGGTCCCTCTGTAGAAGGTGGTAAGGATAGGAGGGGAGAGGGAGGCTCTTCTCATCCGCCGCAGGAAGTGCAGTCGCTGCTGTGCCTTCTTCGCCAGAGCGGAGGTGTGGAGTGACCAGCCGAGGTTGTCCGTGATATGCACCCCCAAGTGTACTTGTACTTTCCAAGGGAAGGGGTCTTGGAGATGTGAAAATGTGGGAAAATGTGAGGTTGGCCTCCCCCCTTTGCTATAACAGCCTAAGGTCTTATGGGACGACGTTCTATGAAATTTTTGAGAATCTGAGGGAACTGCTGTCCATTCATCCACAACTTTGGAAATCACTGATGTTATATCAGAGACACTGGCTCTCATCTCCGTCCTAGATGTTCTAGATGACATCCAGGAATGTGCCCTTGAATGCCCCTTGAAGCATTGTCGATGTCTATGTGCTGTGGCATGGCAAATGGGTTGAAAGGGTGCTTGCCATAAAAACATGCACATATACTGTATACGCTTTGACCCTCAGCTACCCGAAGCATCAGTGGTCAATTACGTCAGTAAGACTTGCAGTGACAGAAAAAAAGTTGGTTGAAATTTGAAACAAGCAAACAATTTGACTTTGGAACGCACCTACCTCTGTAATCTTGGGTTGGATATCATTCAAAGCGGACAGGATTCTTCCAGAGAAATAGTACAGTAATACAAGTTGAAAGAAAACAAAGAACTTGCTCAAGGGATTGAGCAGCCAATTTATTCATGAAGTCCCATCAGGGTCCACCCTGGACTGGTGGCCAGCCAATCCCAGGGCACATATAGACAACAACCATTCACACTCACATTCATACCTACGGACAATTTGGAGTGGCCAATCAAGCTAGCATGTTTTTGGAATGTGGGAGGAAACCGGAGTACCCGGAGAAAAGGCACGCATGCACGGGGAGAACACTCAAACTCCACACAGAGATGCCCAAGGGGGGAATTGAACTGGGGTCTCCTAGCTGTGTGGCCTATGCGCTAACTACATGCTATAATATAATTATTATTTCTTATTCATTCAGTTTATTGATACTCTGAGACAGTCCATCCACAACCTATATACTGTACTGTATACAGGATCAGTACATACGGTACATACATACATTTATACATGCAGTATATTCACGCATACAGCACATGTACAGTAGTAGTATATATAGTTAATTATCACTCATACTGCTCCAATATTTTCATGAACTCTGTCTTCCACGAGTACATTCCCAGTCTTTTTCGAGTCTCCTTCAATATCATGAAATGTGCCTAATGACAAAATCACAGAAAATTGTAAAAAGTAAGGAAAATAACAATTTCCAGACAATTGAAGGAAACTGCAAACAGCTGTCTTTTGACAGATAGCGTGATGGAAAGACTAAGAATGAAATTTGTCTCCATTCATGCCAAAAAAAATTGCTGTTATTCTCCACAGTGTTTAAAACTTGTCCATCATTTAGGCATCCATTCTTCATTGGCTGTCATTCCTTTCAAGACTTCCAGAATGACAATACCTCTGAGGGTTAAATTCCTATACTTCTCCCCTGAACAAGCAAGCCTACATCCTTTAGTACATTTGTCCATCTTTCTATCTCACTTATCCTTTTTTCTGTCACTCATCCAGACAGAAATCACAACATGTCAGTTGCGGATGAACGAACCTATGGCCAAATGCATGGTACAGCACATGTCAGCAAGGGAGGCCAAGGGCTGGGATGATGAAAAGCAGATTTTATGACCGATTCATTCAGAGTCATGAAAAGGTTCACCTTCATGTTTGGTGTGACAGCAGTTTCATTTTGATCTTCCCTATTTGCATATAGTTGTTTGCTATCTACAGAACATGTGGTCATGCTATTGTTCATTCATTCATTTTCCACCGCTTACCCTCACGACGGTCGCAGGCGTGCTGAAGCCTATCCCAGCTGTCTTCGAGTGAGAGGCGGGGTACACCCTGGACTGGTGGCCATACAGGTATGAATGTGGGTGGGAATGGTTGTTTGTCTATATGTGCCCTGGGATTGGCTGGCCACCAGTCCAGGGTGGACCCCTCCTCAAACTAACAAAGTATAGTTAGTTAATCATCCAGCCCTCTCCCACCCCAGAATCCTCCTGATAGTGTCCCATACCCTTCAGGTCAAGGCCAGGTGAGTCTTTTGAACCTCTCCTGCTGGCTTGCTTCTCGTGATAGAAGATCTTGACTGGGTTCCTTGTGGTCAGCGTTCTCTTGGGAGTCCATCGTGTTTTCATCTCCTTTTGGTCTGCTTTCTCCTGGGAAAGTGTATTGGATATTTGTCCCATGTGTGATGTATTCCCGCTTCTAAGGCCCTTCTCGCATGGTCATCTTATCACTGCGATGCCTTTTGTTTTAATGAGCATTCTCGTGTGGTGAATGGCTGAAGGGAGGGAGACTCTTGACCATTTGGGCTCTGTATTGCTACTATCAAAAACAGTCTTAAGGATACAGTATATAAAGTTTATCACAAAAACACAAGTGTTTGCCTAGTATGTCCAAGAAAATGACCACAGTATCTACTACACACATCATATCATTTTTACCAATAGCACTGCTACATGAGCTCCTTTTCTCTCGTTTTAAGAAAAGGGAAAGAAATACTGTTTGTGTTCATGTTTCACATCAGGATGATGGAGGATGGTCAAAATTTGCCAAAAAGTGCAGTTTTTCTTTAAGAAAGTAGTTCTAGCTAGTTGGTGGGGTCACAGAAGCAAAGCGATTTGCTTCTCATTGAAAAGATGAATACATTTGCATCACACAAAAAGGCAGACCTCACAATCTGTGCATTTGTCTGCTGTCTGTCAACTGTCCACCATGCATATTGTTTTGGAGATGCAAAAGGCTTCACTTTAGTGACCTCACCAACTAGCCAGAACAATTTTCTTCAACCAAAAACTGACCAGAACTACACTGCTGATTGGGATGTCATACAATTGTCATACAAAAAAATATCCAGTATCCAGTATCGCATCAATTTCTATTCATCTCCTCCTCAAATGGCTTGAAAGTCTTGTGTTTTTGTAATCTACCCAACGGAACTATTGCTCATAGGACTCACTGACATCATCCTCATTACGGCTTCTTAAAACACACATCGTGGTTGTTCAGCCCATTTGCAGCACAGACTGTTTAGTTTTTCTGGAAGTGGGCAATTTAGAGCCACAGTCTGATTACTTGTGTTCTTCCTGTCACTCGTTATCGTTTTGCTATCCTCCAATTTTCTTTCTGAGGCACCGACTGTCTTTCATCCCAGCTAGTGTCTCACTCCCCTTATATGTCCCCCCTAAATATGTCAACATGCCAACACAGGTTGGACCGAGGGTGACTGTTTTCTGGGTTTACTGGTTGTGATGAGAGGAGCAGACAGCTCTGGCACTGAGCTGTCATAGAAACTCAGAAAGAAAGCATCATGTGACCAGAGCACACAACCTCTGCCGTGCATGCTGTAGCATGTTTTATAGCATGTTAGCATGCAGCATGTTTTTTGCAAGGTTTCACAGTTTACATTCCAAGGATGAATCAAGATATCTCTGACCTATGGGGACAAAATGTCTGAAAGGTTTGAAGTCACAGTCAAATGTCACATTTGTGGAAAAAAAAAGGCTGTGCATTTTCCCCCCAAAGTATGGACGTTTTTGGGACATGTTTGTGGAAACAGTGGCTAAAGTTCAGCTGTTGACGTCTGTGGAGTGCTTCTGGCTTGTGCGTATTGTCAATACACTGTGTGTTTTTTATTAAATGGATATCACTGTACCTCTTTAGATCACCGATCTAATAGCATGTCAGCTACAAGAAGCTTGCCACCTGATTTTGAGTAGCTGACCAAAGGGTCAAATAATTATTTCTTCAACTATTAGTATTCTTATAACCGTTCAAGTCAGACACTATACCTCTATTTAATGACAAATGACTATAAAAATAAAGAAAATGATCACACAAAAATATTTAGAAAGTAGAATAACTCAACCAGCAACCTGAAATGTGGCATTACATCTATGGCAGATGTAATGAGACACACACCTTCTGAAAATTCAAACTTTTTCTCGTTAGATCACAGAGTATTTTCCCAAAGGTCTTGGGGATCATCAAAATGTTTTTAGGCAAAATTGAGATGAGCCTTAATGTTCTTTTTGTTCAGCAGTGCTTTCCATCTTGGAACTCTGCATGCAGGTCATTTTTGCCCAGTGCCTTTCTTATGGTGGAGTCATGAACACTGACCTTAACTGAGGCAAGTGAGGCCTTCCATTCTTTGTTTGATCTGTTTGATTCTTGATTCTTGATTCTTGATTCTTGATTCATTTCACTATGTGAGAAGCTCATTGTGAGTTCACTGTTGGCTTGTGTTAGGTTGACACATCCATTTCTTCAATGGATGTACACTGGTCCATTTATTAAGTGTATTTAATTATCCTTCCATCCATTCTCTATAGAGCAACTGGCAGCTTACAAAAAGAGCATGTTTTTTGGAATTGCCTGTGAAGAGAATTTCGACAGGGGAAATATTTTATAATAATGACGACAAAACAAGACACAAGTGACCCATTCATTAGGGTCTCAAGAGTGTGGAGTTTCCCCTGTCACAGCCAAACACACAGTCACACAAATCGTGTACACTGAAACACTGTGAGAAAGTCAGTTGCTTATGAAGTCAGCACATTTTATAAATAAGCGCTCGCTACACTAAATCTGAAACACAAATTGCAATGTGCGTCTGTGGTGTCTTTGTTTTTGGCAAAATATGAATAAATTATGGATGGAATTGCTGCATGCATGGGGAATTTTTACACTATTCTCAGGTGTCAAACTTTCTTGAGTGAAAGTACTGGTTTTAAGGTCTGGCATCAGTATCTCCCTGAGGAATAACAACTTTCATCTTGTCTCTACAACAGGAAAAGTTGATTTGCTGCAGTTCTGAGAGATGACGATTTATTGTTGGTCTGGAATAGTCAGTGGTGGAAATGAGAACAGCCACAAGTGTATTTCTAAGTAGACCTTGATAAGGAAAAGGAAATTACCCTCACTAATACAGCCAGCTTTTTTGTTTCACACAATGGCTGAATAGAAGTTGATTATCATGGGAGATGCACTTGAAACTCCACCTTTTCCTGGATTTTCCAAGATTTTCAAAAATGTTCAAAGCTGCAAATGCAACCATTTCAAGCTCCCATATACAATATACAACATACAATCTTATATAGGCCTGTCATACTGACCTGGGTATATGATGGTCACATTTTAACAGGCTAGGAGAAACAAAAGCTTGCTGTTAAAACTTACACCTTGCACATTTGTCAGCAACACCCAGGCTTTATTTCAAGCTGTGTAGTGAAGCCTGCTTTTTCTTTTTTTTTTACAAAGGTGTGTGGAATGATGGGCTGATACACAGGGTGCTTTCATGTGTCAAATAACCCCCAGGTATTGATCATATTTGAATATAAATATTCAAAGGCATTGACCTGTCTCTATGTTCAGTCCAAGGCCAGTCTGTGCGTACCAGGACTTTGGTCTCCTTGAGTTTCCCATCACGCATGAGAAGATCAGCAGTGATTTACCACTGAATGAGACCAGGCAGCTGTTATGTCAACTCAGAGTTCATTCAGACATCTAGTTTGACAGCTCTTTGACAAGATGAGAAAAGAGGAGAAGGGGAAACTGGAACAGTGTGCGACCACAGCAAGGCCTTTGACTGTTTAAATGTGCCTCTCTAAAAAGAAGGCAAAAGCAAGGAACGCTGAAGAGGCTTTCGGCTATGCCTCTTTTGCAAGCACCCAGGGGCAGCACGGGTGGAGAAGTGGAGGCATGAAAGTGGTGCCATCCCTCGCTCTTTTTCTAACGTGCCAACATTCTGGAGTTTCACTTCTGTAGTTCCTCTTTGCATTCATGGAATAGTAAGGATGACACTTTTCTTCCCATCATGCCTAGTTCATTGGATTAGAGGTTCTGTCACTTAACAGGAAACCACGTTAAACACACAAAACTAAGCTACAGGAGGGTGGCCTTTTCCACACACCGCTATTCTTCATACAAATATGGTATTTTCAAAGAACAAACGTGACCATGATGGATCACACAGCCACATCAACCGTCTTAACTTCCGAGAATACACGCAGATACTGGCTCAACTAAAGGCTTTATTTAGCTATTTCAATCCTGGGTTGCCTCTGAGGAATATAGTTAATCACTAAAACAGAACTTTGGAAAGAAATCCCCCCGTGGCAGGAGTCTGCAACATGGAAACCACATTTTAAGGAGGGACAAGGGCCCAGGAAAGCATACTTAAGATTGTTGAACACTGCAACACACACTCACACAGCCTTGCACACTCACACTGTGAGTGATACCCAAAAACTAATGATGAAAAATTTGACTGCATGCAAAGACAACGTATTTACATATTTGATGATGTGTGTAACCTGTTGAGACTCCACAAGATACTTGTGTAATTTATATTACATACAGAGTCATAATTTCCATTTCTCCATTGAGGTGATTATGCAAAAGAATCACATGCCGGACACAACGGTTGGCTTTGGAATACACAACAAGCATTTTGACCAGGATGGCTCCCAGTGTGCACAGATACATTTTTTTGTTTTCCTGGTATGTAGGCTACCTCACTGTTTTGGCAACTTCACAAGATGATCTTGTGAATCTCTGATGCAACCTCTAACCTCGAATTATAAATGTCACTAAGGTTGTACAGTTCTGAATTCAAGCTGACCCCACATGAAGTGCGATCTTATATTGGTGTAAAAATTAGTTGGAAAACTATTTTGCAAATCGCATCTGGACTGCTGTCCCAGAATGGATTTTATGGGACTTTTGAGTAATCCATTTTCTCCAGCTATCCAACCCCAGGTCATGTGTGAGCTGGAGCCTATCCCAGCTGACATTGATCGGAAGCAGGCTATGCCCTGAAATGCTGGTCAGTCAGACACATTCACATTCCCACATATGATAATGTAGAGTTTCCAATTAGCCTTGCATGCATGTACTGGAGGTGGGAACATGCAACCTACACACAGAGAAGCTCAAGCAGAGATTCAAACCCCCTTGTTTTGGGTACTACTTTATTAGTGGAGGGCAAGCTGATTGATGGTAGGCCATTCCGATTTGTATTATTCACAAAATGCGGCATCCCAGACAAACATCTCTTGAGGGCAGCACATGTTTGGTGTCTTTGCGGTGATTGTGCCATCACAGCAGAACACTTTACAGCTGGACCCATGGTTGGTTCCAGTCAGGTTCTTTCATTTGGGGTCCATTTCCTGAAGGACTCACCGTTTTCCGGAATACTGCTTTTGAACCAAATAATGATTACCATCACATACTAACGTCCCTTGTGTCATCTGGCAATGACACTTGATTGTCGCCTGATTATTGGCATGCAATGAGACCAATCATTTGATTAAGATGAAGACAAAAGTGTCACAGACCAATACATTCAGAGGACTACAGCAGATAAACCATGTCACGTGTATGTCAAGTCTGTGATGAGTCTCTAGTCCATCATTTGAACTTCCATCTTCAGACATTTTCTTTTTATTATTTATTGAGTACCCTGGATTCATTTTGGTCAATCCGTGTACACCACAATACTCAAAATGGGGAGCATGACGGAGGTGCCTTGTCCTGAAATTTCACCACTGCTTTGAACCTCGAGTTGGTTTAGAGAAAGACTTAAGAGCTCAGCTCATGAAATAATTACTGGTTCACCACGAGTGACCACATTCGCTTCTCTGATGTTGCCTTCAGAGGGCCCAATGCAGCTGGCTGATGGTGCAGGCCTTTGTAGGTGGCACATTGCAGTGGTGGTAGCCATAGCTGGGAATGCCCCGTCATTGGATTCTTGGACCTGAATCCTTCATTTTATAGCGGAAAATGCCCACTTGAACCAAGTGCTATGTGCTTTGACTTGACCAACACAGACAAATATCCTGTTGCTGTCATCTTAGTCCTATATATATATATATATATATATATATATATATATATATATATATATATATATATGTATATATGTATATATGTATATATTAATAATATTGATGGGGTGCTAACCCCTTACATCTTGATAAAGAACCGTGTTGCTCCCACACACACACCTACTGCGACCACAGACAATCCAATGATTCACACAACGAATATGTGCCTGTCATCACAGTCCTACTCCTGGTTTGGTTTAGAGACGCAAAAGAACAGCGGTGCATTTAGTCACCACTTTCACACCCTGAGAAAACCACACCCCGTTATTGGACAACCATTTTGGGTTCAGTGGGAAACAGCACCTCACATTTGATAAACTTTTAAAAAAATGTCTTTGTTGAGTGTCAGAATGAACATGGGCGGTGTGGCTTGGAATCGGTCCTAAATACATACATACATAAAGAGGTACGTTTATTTAGGGACACTAATCAATGTATGTCTTGTCTGGGACTAATATGAAATACAGCCACATCCATAACCTTCAAATATTCTGTGTCCAGCTGAAAGCTGCTGTTCCAATATGCAATCTGTTTATATGTTCTTATGGACTCATGAATGTCCATCAATACCGTTTCAAGTCCACTATTCGCCTGGAATAGTCAACATTCCCAGATGTGATAGAGCTCAGCCTTAGCATGCATTGTGGGGTGGGTTCGCTGATTTGACAAAAGCCCCATTCCGACCAACCAGTATATTGTGGCTGTATTATCATCATTATCCATGTATTATATATTTTGGATAATTATGTACTTAATCAAAAGCCTACTTACGCGTGTTTCGTTTTTCGATCAAATGTGTCACCCTCATGTTCTTCACCAGTGACTCAATACCCACCCTGCTTTCCTGCTTCAGCAGCTGGATTATTTTCTAGCGTTTCTTTATGTGTTTCAAGTGTATTTTCCAGGTTTTCTGTTTGGACTATCTTTTGAAGTTTTGACTTTTTCCTTTTGCCCCAGACGAATTTGTTTGGCTTCATGTGGCTGCTTGTTGGACTCTCATCTGGTTATCCTGTTTAATAGAGCTAAATTTGAGCATTTTAATGGCAGCATCAGTCTGATGTCAGAAGATGAACGTAATCCCTTTATATACTGACTCCAAGCAGTTCCATGAACAAATGTGGGAGAAGTGTACACATTTGTATAAGAAGACGCATCATGGCTCCAAGTTTCCTAACTTAATATTTTCCAGCTGCGTCTACCACAGAAAGTTTCTTAAATCTTCTTTTCTGTCATGAATTCTGCCGTAAAATAGGGAACGAGCCTGTTGCATTTTTAATCCAAATAATGTAAGGACATTCAAAATAATCTTCACTTAATTTCCAGGAATAATTCTTGTTCAAAGTGAGATTTCTATGCACTATAAAGAATATCTGGCACAAGATAATAATAAAGGTAAGGCAGCTGACAACCTATTAGGGATTGTCCTTGTTTGCACTTTACTGAATGGTTGACTACAATACTTACCGATAGGAATACCGATAGGATCACCATTTGAATATTTCATTAAAAACAGGCATCCCATATGCCAATCAAGATTAGTGTGTTGTTTCCGTGGTGACACTTAAAGGGGAACTGCACTTTTGGGGAATTTTGCCAATCATTTACACTACGCATTTGTGCATAATAACACGGGAAAACGAGTTTGAGCTAGTTTATAATGCTGTCATTGGGATACACCTATTTAGACTATGAAACCCTCTACCAACGTTGCATGGATATCCAAGCTGTGATCATGTATTAACACGTACACTGATGACAACATGCCATAGTTGCAGTATCATGCTCTATTTTGATCATTTAAAACATGAGCCAAACTTCTTTCCCGAGTGCATTGATACCCAAACTTATGCTAGCTCTGTCAACAACAGCAGCATAGATGCCGCGACAACACTTGCAAAGGGAAGACGTGTGCTCCAGTCTTCAGGTAAAAAATGCTGACGGCAAACCAGCATCTTGGAGTCTTGGTAGCCAAATGGAGAGCTAGGTATCCATTTTTCCATCTGTGAATGACGCTGGGACTATTAGCAAGGCGTTGTGTTAGTACACCAGATGAAAAATGTTTTTCATGTTAGCTGCTACAAGAATAATATTGCTGTAGCTCAGTTATACAAGTCATTTGTGGAAACGGAACACTGTTGGCATTTTTAAATGTTTTAAGGGATTTAGCGTCAGAATGAGTATGCACAGAAAAGGGAAAGAAATATGTGTTCATGTTTCACATAAGGGCTGGGAATGATGGGCAAAATTCCAAAAAAAGGGAAGTTCCCCTTGGGTGACATGTCAACACAGGAAGTGAGCAAGCTCTTAATGACAAAATCTAAACATATGAATAATTAAGCCATATGTGGTTACGATGTTGGCCACACAGTCCGGACCTCAGAAAGATCTGTGTGTGAACATAATCAGACAAGATCTGACAAACACAGACTAAGGATATTATCACAAAAACAGCAATTGTAACAATTCTGAAAAAGGGGCATTAATACATACCAGTTTTGTGACTAAATCGTGACTTCATGTTGTATTGGAGGTGACATTTCCTTAATTATAATGGACAATTAATTAACTGATTTGTTACGTTTTGTTTCCATTCTGAAATCTTGTTTCAATTGCAGTGTTGTATTGAGGTGAAAGATGCTACCCCTGTTAAGACAGAATCAGCAGCGCCTCAGCTGGTTGCGGCCAAGTAGTGCACAAATGTATCCCTCAGTCGCTTCAACATGCAATTGATGAACAACAGATTCTTACACAATTTAAATAAATAATTAATTGATTCATTGATTCTTATGCACATAATTAGTATTATGTAAAATGTTTCTTCTGATGCAGTGAGCCGCTGCGCAAAAAATCATTACTGAACAAAACACTGCAACAGTAAAGGAATAACAAGCTATTCCCGCCATGAAAATTCCCTACTAATTGAAGCTTAGGGGTGAAGCCTCATGCCGTTACTAAAGGTGAAACTCCTGCCAAGCATTACAGCAGCAACAACATCACTGATTATTCAGCCCTGACACATAAATGCTTTCGCCACCCATTGCTTTGCTTTACCAGCACAGCTACTGGCTGGCCCACACACCAGTGCAAAGGCATCTTGTTGTCCTGGCTGCCACACACTGCTTTCCCAGCACCGAACCCCTTTGTGTGTGTGTGTGTGTGTGTGTGTGTCCACTCAGGAACATTGGTTTATGTTTATGACTGCCGTTGAGTGTGGAACTAAATGGTTTCCGACTGGAGGTTTTTGCTAAACTGTTTGCAGAAGCAGAGTGCTGCTGATTGTGGCCTCAGAGACTGCCCTTTGGTCCAAAATGCAATTCCCAAAATGATGTTTGACATGATGTTTTAATATCATGAATCTCTGGGGAAACATTTTCTTTTTTGTTGGGCAACCAAGTAAAACACACAAATCAACTAATAAACTGAAGTTTTTTACCGTAAATTGATGACAAATGCAGGAATTTTTGCTAAATTCTCACAAGACACTTGTGTTTTCCCCAGCATCATTCATATTGTATGTGGTTAAACGAGATGACAGGACAGATTGTAAAACAATAGGATCATAAAGATTTTACACAGATTTTACACAATAGGCATGCATGTGGTAACCTCAAGTTGTCTATGAAAGAATTTATTGACTGGATTTCCTTTCTCCATGCTGTCACATTTTATACAGAAATGTATTTTTAATCAGCCCATTTGCAGTAAAAGTGTACAAACATTTCCTCATAAGTGTGATTCAAAAATGCCACTCTGGCAAAGTTAACTGGCTTTGTTAACTGAAAACATTAGTTTCGCATTATTTCAAATATCAACCATGTGGCAGTGTAGTTTTTATAACACAGTACAGTGGGCGGTTTTACATTATGTGCCACGTGGGCAATTGCCCAGAGCGGCGTTCTCAACGGGGATCCACAAGTACGCATATTTATTTGTGCTCAGTAGGTCCCGATATGTGTGTCACAAGATACTGGCACCCCCCTAAAACCAAAGGATTATCGTCACAAGTCAACAACAAAGGCAGGATGTCAGTGCTCAATGCAGGGATACATTGAATTGGCTCAACAGTTAACATGCACATTTGTGTGCTACTCTGGGACAAATTCGATGGGTGAAAATGACGAATTTTGCAAGGAGTTTGTGAGGATTAGACAAAGTTGGGAGGTCACAAAGAATGGTTGCATTTGCCAGAAATAGCACAATGACAACATAGCAAAGTCCAGAAAAAAATAAATTAAATTGTTAAATAAAACAATCAATTGTGAACTGTTTTTGTGTATGGCCAATCTGGTGAGAAGTTAGCACTCCTCCATATTGTGTGGGGGTGTCCAAAAGAAGTCTCACACAGAATATCACTGATCCTGGAACTGCCATTTGTGGAACCTTGAAAAAGGCAAAACGTTGTACTATTCTGTTGCATTACAATTTGAACCTGGACATGATGTCATTAATATGGTTGTTGTGCACTCCTTTTCGTTTCAGTGTCTTTACGATATGATTATCCATCTTTGCATACATTTTCTGTCCTGCATGTCCATGGCCGGAGCCTGTCCAAGCTGACTTTGGGCGAACCGAACAGCGGACTGTACACCCTGCACTGGTTGCCAGCCAATTGCAAAGCACATAACGCACACAGTTACGAGCTAAACTGAATGGGATGTGTCGTTCTGCCTGAAAACGGGGGGAACGGCGTTAACAGCTGTCACTCACTCATGGCTCGACCGAGGAAAGGAACAAGTCAAACAGAACCAAGACTCAACCGGGTCGATTGCCACAGAGGGAGTAGAGGGACACGGCGGAAAGAGATCAACCAGGAGTGTGCATATCACACATACTGTATATAATATTATATTCCCTGTCCCTCCATGTGTGGCTGTGCTGATGTTTTTGTGAGGCAAGCTGTTTGACCACAGCAGAACAACCCTCAGCCCACCACTGTTGCGCTCCAGACATTGAGACCTCACTGAAAGGAACAGCTCCAGTCGATAGATGAGGTGGAGATGAAGTCAGTTCTCCTCATGACAAATCTGTGTTAAACAAACATAGCTCAGTGTTTTGACGGCCCAAAAATCACTCCTTTTCTCTTACTCGCCAGATTTAAGATCCATTCAATACATCCACTTCTCTTCTCATGCCCTTGTCTGTGGACTTTTTCCCCACTCAGCCCACCTATCAATTTCTCCTTCCAGAAAGATTCAACTGTTCCTCTGTGCCAGATCCAGCCAAATTTAGCTTTCAACGCCCTTTTACTGGCAGTGCACCCATCACTGGATTAAGCTCACACTTCTTCTGGCACTGTCAGCATGTGTGTGTCTGCCTGGCTGCGTATTTCTGTACAGTCTATTATAGTTTCAAGCCACAGGTCATCGTTTCCATAACATTAACATGGGCCTACAGTATTTCTCATTAGAAAGACAAACAATAGGACTGGTTGCAAATAAAGAAGTGATGTTTACTGGAAGTTCTGTGGGTGTAAGGGTGAGCAACAAGGGAAACTGTAAAAGGCCATTCATTAATAATACATCTTTGTACGTCTTTCTATCTACAGTATGGCATTTTGCAACTCGGGCCTATTCTGTATTTAACAATCACCAATGTCAACTTAGCACACGCTACCACGCTATCACCCATTTTACCCACAAACTGTATGTGCAACACACATGCCCACCCACGCATACTCCCCAGCACACACTTGCATGCAGACAGGACGTTCCTTGCAGTAGAGCACAGTGCCCATTGCGGGAAAGCCCAGTGGCCTGCATTCCAGTGGCATCCTGGCGAGGGAGCAGGAAGCATGCTGCTGCTTTGCAGGCTGCTCGCCTCTTTGTCATCTTTTCCAAGGTAACCAAAGACTGCAAAAGATTAGCCCAGTGGAAAATACTTACCAAGATAATAATGGGGGAAAAGACAATAAAGAAAATAATATCTGAATCAAGTGGTCACCTTGAGTTTGTCCATTTTAAAATGAAGAAGCAGACTTGAAGTCTGTTTTTCTTTTTAAGAACCGTTTCAAAATATGTCGTGTCTTGAGAACAGTACCTATGAAGTCAATGAAGTTGATCATATTAAGCTTCCCCAGATACGTATGTTCCATCACAGAAAACTTGTGCATGACAAGTTTTGCACTCTGCCGTAACACCTAGTTTTTTGACTAGAAAGAATACCGCCATATGGTCGCCATCACTCCAACTCTTTGCTATTGTAAACACCGGAATGGATTGCTAATATCAGATATTTTTCATATTTGATCCCATTGTACATTTTGAAATTGTTTTGATGTGGCCCTAGCTGCCATTTGCAATGAAAGTTCTGGCGAAGTAAGGCGTTCTCCTTCACTACTTCTATTGATTATGTTTCCTTCATGCTGTGTTCATGCGCGATGTCCTGAATAAGCCTAGTTCATCATTTCACTCATCATATTTGTCCAGAATTACACACTTTGCTCTTATATACGGTAGATTTGTGTTTTTGTGCAATTTAAAAATGTGTACCTTTTCAAATTGTATCATCACCAGCAATAATTCATTTGATTTTGTGAAAAAATTTGCCAATTTACTCAAACGAACCTGTCTTACTTGTTAATAATAGGGGAAGATTATTTTTTAATGTTATTTCAGTTGGTCTATTATTAGTCATGACATTGAATGGCTATATTGTGAACAAAAATGTTAAAAATAATTACAAATAAATATATGAATGCTATACATATTAAAAAATATATAATACATGATATAAATATTTTGCCATAATTGCATGACAGTAAAGAAGCATAATATGTTCATGTATCACATGAAATGTGATTTAGTTAGAGGGAAGAGCTGCTGCCTACATCAGTATCAGTGGATATTCATAATTCAATGCTAGACGATATCAGTACATTGGAAAAGCACCTTGTTAGGGTCATTTCCAGATTGGCTTCAGCAAGCAATAGTGGCTGCTTGTCAAACCAGCTCAGTGTAGTTTGCACTTTGTTGCTCTTTTCCAAACTGTTTCCATCGGCTCTTTCCGAATTCACAGGCATGTCAGGCTATTTTAGCTTGGCACAATAACGTTGAAGTCTACCTTTTTTCAACTGAATTACAAAAGAAGTTATTTATATGGACTTTTTTTGAGGGTGCTTGAGGATAAAATATTAGGGTGATTTCCACTGGATTGTGATGGTTGGCCTCTGTGCTCTTGTTGCCAACTGCTACAAAGTTCTTCAAAATGAAGGTTTTGAGTTTTCACAGCTTTGGGGGGATTTCTGCTTGCCTGTGGGGAACACTAAATGTTTTACATTGAAAGCGTTATTCCATATTTACATGTCAAATTAAAGGCCAGTCGCCACTTCCTCTTTATTGAAGGGATGTGTTTGATTTTGACCCTGGTTATTTCACTGTGGTGTAATGAGGGTGGTGAGGGGTGAGACCCTGTAGAGTAAAGCATAAGCACAGTAGCTGCACAGTGAAGCCATCTTTACATTGGGCCCGTGCCATTCCAGGTTGCGTCCAGTGAGTTAAAATGTGTTTTGGCTAGTACACGCCAAGCACAAATACACACATTACTAACCCTCTTCGCATGAAACCAACACACAAGCAGGAAAGCAGGTTGCTGCCGATTGACTTTACTTCAAATAGTTTCCCCCGCTGACAGAATTGTTTCCTATGTAAAATGTTCATTTCTGTTCAAAAGTATCCTGTGAAATATCAACATATGCCCATTAAACTGGTACTATTCCAACGTACAGTTAGATGAATTGCCCTGGCGGAACGTTCACCGCCAGGTACGTGATGGACAGTTGGGGGAAGTGGTAGGTCATGTGCCTGGCGATTCTTCTTTCCGTGGAGGACATCAAAAACGTGCGGGCATGACGGGGACCACAGCTTGTGCCGTAATTGGCTGCAGGTAGCTGTGGCTGGCTGCTGGTCGCACTGGCGACCATTTCCTCTTTGTGGCGCTGGTCTTGTGTCTATGTGTGTGAACAGTGTGTTTTACTTTCATGCCAAATTGTATGCAGACGTTTTTTTTAACAGTCCCACACTGTGCTACTTTCATTTTAGGAGATTAGTTTGGATTTTTTCCTCTCCCCTCTCCCCTCTCCCCTCTCCCCTCTCGGCTCTCCTTGTGTTGTACCCCCCATCAACCAATCATCATGTCCTGTCACCCCTTGTCTCACTGCCTAGTATGTTGTATATGTATGGACAGATGCTGTCAGTAGATTTGTAATCATGCTGTGCAGTTTCACACACCCGACTTTCATTTCATTGGCTTCATAAATGCTGACCGGGTGGTGTTAAAAGACAAGGTGATGTAAGACAGCAGTAAAATTCCCCCGCCCCAAATGATTTGTCTGCATATCATTTTCCATCTAATGTAACTTGCAAAGAAATTGCAAATGACAATCCTGCCATAAATACACCCAATGGTAAATTAGGATGATTCTTTCTGCATTTCCATGTACTTTATTAATCCCAAAGGGGAAACTGTCTTGAAGGTCTGAGGAGAGATACCACAGTGTGCAATAATATCACAGATGAAGGTTCAGTGCTTTGCTCAAGGGCACTAGTCCTGCTATAATGACTAAAACCCAGAATTCACACTGATTCAGAGAAGTGGCTCAAAATAAACAAGATGGTTTGTATAGATTCCAATACCTGATATTTCCTTCTGTGCCACCATGAGGTCCACATTCCTGGTAGATCCCGAAGGCAAACACACGCAGGAACGAGAAAGGAATGTGGGGGTGTTGGGTGTGAGGGAGTTGTAATGTTGTGGTTGACGATTGCTGGAATGGTGATGGGGATCATTCCCCAATGGAACGGTTGATAGGCTCAACAGCAGTCATTCTCTTGCCGCTTATCCTGTTCCAGGTAAGGGTGAGCTGGAGCCTTCGCGGCTTCACTCAGTCACACTTTTTCAAACACAGTATAATAATTAATAAAAGCAAATATGGTCTCTGCTTTTTGCTGATGATGTGGTCATATTCCATATATCCAGTGTTTCCTCAGTGGGGGCCCTCTGTGCTGGGGGCTGTCTATGCGTGTGTGTCTTGTTTTTTTGTTTTTTTTTTAACATGTAATGCACTTTGTGCTACATTTCATGTATGAAAAGTACTCTACAAATGAAGTTTGATTGATTGACTGACTGATGTTGGATTCATTAAACCGGGACCAAGTGGGAAGCGGCTGGGATGAGAATCACCGTCTCCAAGTGGGGGTCCAGCTTCTCACCCAGAAAAGGATGGAGTGCTGTATATGGGTCCGAGATGACATCCTGCCCTAAGTGGAGGGGTTTAAGTATCTCTGGGTCTTGTTCAGAAATGAGGGAAGGCCGGCAGATTGATGCATATTCTGCAGTGGTGCGGACTCTGCATTGACCCGTTGTGGTGAAGAGGGAGCTGAGCCGAAAGGCAACGCCCTCAATGTACTGGTGGATCTCTGACAACCAATGCCCAAGGTGGCAAATATGATGGCAGATGTATCTAATAAGAGGGGTGAGAGGCGTGAAAGTGGTGCAATGGTGTGCGTGTGAGCGGTAAAACCGTGTGACCTCCCGTCACCCTAAATCCATGCACTATCACTTCTGCCCTATTATACCCAACACCTCCCAGTGGTCAACCAATTGTAACACTGAGATTACTCCAAAACAAACCAGGTGAATTAAACCCAAAGACAGCATAAATGGCTCCTACAACTGGCCTGGGAATGCCTCATGATCCATCAAGAGGATGCTTTAGGATGCTGCCCCTGTGACCTGACTTTGGATAAGCGGAAGAAGATGGATGGATATTAATAAATCATGCTATTTGTTTGGTTGAATACGGCCTATTGTAAAAAAAACCTACACAAAACACACACAGACACACACACTGGCATTTCCTTATAATCCTTATAAATATCCTCTTTGGCAGTGTTCCTACATATTGATGCGCCTATGTGTCACTCCAGACACGTCTGTCTTCATCGGCTTCGTAGAGTTTCCCCTAAATCATTTTCAGAAACCTCACAAGAGAAAACAAGGTGACCACATCAGCTGCTGTGGAAGTCCAGGGATCCCTCTGTTGTTATTTCTTCTCTCAAGGCCACATGTGACTCACTGTTTGGGCTGGCAACACTTCCAACGCTGGGCACAAGGTCCGCTGGAACACTCATTGCTCTTTTTATGCCTGTGTGTCTGTGTTTCTCCAAGCGTCTAACCTCCACTACTGCTTCCCTCTTCACTGTTCTCACTCTGTGTTCATCATGGCAGTGTCGCATCCATTTCAGGCCTTTTTGACCACTTAGTAAAATAAAGACCTGTCCGCTGTAATTTCCATCAAGGGGCCTGGATACTGAAGCTACAAAGTAGCCTGAAAAATGAAGTCTGCATTGGACCTCGATGGTGTAGAGAAGAATATGAGAAGGTCAAACAATGGTTATTCTTTGTACAACAACAGAGTTGTGGCCCACGTTTCCTGCCAACCTTTAAGCCACCTTAACTCGCAGGCTGCTTGGACGAGAAGAATACTAGTAACGAGACAGCATTTCCTGAACATCTTTTGACTAAGCAACAGTGTCTTTTAATGACGGTTTCCCACACATCTGCAGAACGCTGTCAGACGTTACCGTAAGTGTTTAGTAAAAGGTGGACAACAGAAAGATGTTTTTTGGTCACAACTATTTACAAAACTGAAAGGATTTGAAACAACAAGGGCACAATAAGGACTTTAACACAGTATATGTCTTAATTACTTCAGGAAGATTTAGGTTCAGGGTGGAGTACTCGCACAAGGTCAATCATATTTGGACCGACTTCACACTAAATTCACGTTTGGCGTGTATGAGCGCTCTGATCTGTGTTTAAATGTGGCGTATTTCCCCTCCTTCGACACGACTGGAAGAGGTGGGCCTGCACTGTGGCTTTCTTCAACGTCTTTGCTCTGCCAGCCACCTGCTTCCACATCCAGCATGTTCCTGCTCCAGCCTCAGAAAGGTCCTTGAAGAGATTCACTCCTTACCTAAACCCTTCCTCTTCACTCAGTCACTACTTTTTATTTTCTTTCAGGGAACATTCAAGGGGAAGTTCTGTGTTTCTCCCAGCATGTTTAGTACTCTCACTGAAACTAAAAGAAGTAATACCCAGTTTCCAATACAGATGAGTTAAGTACTATATACCTAATGGAATGTGAATGAGCACATTTGTTTCAGAACATTGTCTTACATTCAAAGGTCGGAGGAACATTAACGATCCATCCTGTAACGTGACCTATGTGGGTGTTCCGCTTTTGGTTGGAACCTTGATTGGTTCTGCACTGATTGAATGTTTTCGTGGCAGTTAATTTCACATATTAAACCCAAATTCTCTTGATAATAATTCTTATAGGCCATTGGCAGTGTTATGGTTATTTTCATGTAGCTGGCCAGGAATCAATTCCCACTATTCCCACGACAATGTCGGCATTCAGAGTTGCCTTGTGATTGAATGACATCCGATCAATCACAATTGGCTCCAGATTATTGAAGACCAACAGGATAAGCAGCCCTGCAAATTCATTGATGACTACAATATCGATCAATGAGTACAAATCATGACATTAATAACCTTTTAAGCCCCAGAGGTAAATCCCCAATAAAACCATAGTCAAGCCAATGGATATAAGGATAAATACTTTTTATGTGCACTTCACACCAGAATGTTAAACGGAGTGGCATTGATAGTTTACCTTGAAAATTATTCTTACGTTCTTATTTAGAATCAAAATAGCCAAATTTATTATAGCTTTAAAATTAGGAGTGTCACCAAACATTCACAAGATTGGGTCTACTAGAACAAGACAAGACAGTTCATTCATTCATTCATTCATTCATTTTCTACCGCTTATCCTCACGAGGGTCGCGGGGGTGCTGGAGCCTATCCCAGCTGACTTTGGGTGAGAGGCGGGGTCCACCCCGGACTGGTGGCCAGCCAATCCCAGGGCACATATAGACAAACAACCATTCCCACCCACATTCATACCTATGGACAATTTGGAGTGGCCAATCAAGCTAGCATGTTTTTGGAATGGGGGAGGAAGCACGGGGACGGCACACATGCATGGGGAGAACATGCAAACTGGAATGGAATTGAACTTGGGTCTCCTTATTGTGAGGCCTGCGCGCTAACCACTCGACTGCCCTGCCACCCTAATGCTTTAAGACAGTATTTTACGTTATTTTAAAGAAAAGTATAATGAAAAAACGTTTAAAAAATATATCTACTGATACAATTTCTACTACGTTTTCTGCTAGATTGCTTCAGATGCAATGCGTGTTTCTATTTTTAATCATTTATGACTGCAAGAATAAAAACTTTACAGGTCGTCACCTTGACGTGACTAGTTATTAGTTATGATCAAGCACAAGAAAGTTTACAGTTCCCTACATGTTTTTAAAACATGTAGTTTCCAGGAGTACGTGGAACTTTCGGTTGTTGACAGCAAACAAAGTGTCTCTGGAAATGAGTTGTTCAATTACGTAATGTTATGTTGTGTCATGGACTCAACTGGGCCTGTGGTTATTCTGCAACATCTATTTTCTATGACTAACACCTAATAACTTGAATAAGCACATGTCATAAATCATGGATGCAGGGATTTCCTTCTGTGGATTTCACCACACACACACACAAAAAGACAGAAATGTTTTAGGACTGGGAGCTGTGAAGTGCAAAGTTCACCAAACTGTTCCGCTTGTTGTACATCACGTGATACTGACTTCCCCGATTTTTTCCGTATTGCCAGTTTTTCGTTCGTCCAGTCTTGAAATTTGTTTGGATCACAAACTTTTCACAGTAGTCCAGTGCCGATTGGCTGAAGAACGTCTCCAGCTGCGTGTTACGTCATATCTGAGCATGCGCTGAAAGAACGCACCCAGGATAAATTTAAACAGGAAAAGATCAAATTCAATATTGCTAATATTTTAGAATTAAACTTGGGACATGTTTTATATAGATATATATTTTGTTTTTAATCAAAACTGGACTTGTGAGTATACTAGAAGTGTTTAGATTCTGTTCCACAGATGGCAGTAATGCACACCAAAAGCTGCTTGCCACCCACCAATAAATCACAGAAGAAGAAAAACACACGAAGAAGAAGCACCCTGACAACTTTCCAGTTTGAGCGGGTACAAGATACCTCAATCGGATTGGGGAAAGGAATATTCCACCTGTCTGAATCCGATTATATGTTCATTGGGATTGGCACTTTGCCTTCGGAATGAGGTGTATACAAAGGTTCCGTTCTTCCCTTTTGAGCAAATAAACCAAATGCAATTGGAATATTAGGGTCCATGTATGTATACTGGCTACTGATGTTGATACCCGGGTGAGGAAACCCGGGTGGTGGTGACACGTGGTGTTCACACGTTTGCTTGTGAAGAAGAGGGCACATTCCTAGAAAGTAATACCCCTGGCATTCAAATCGCGTCCTTTGACTGTAGCACATTAAAAGACTTCAAATACATAACTGAGCCACAAATTCAATATGACGTCATTTCATTGTCACGGAATGTCGCACCACGCACGGAGAAAGCCGGGACTTAGCATGGACGTCTCTCAGTGGCTGGGAAGGTCCTCTCTCACTCTCTCTCTCTTTCTCTCTCTCTCTCTGTGCGTGTGTGTGAGTGCGTGTGTCTGTCTGGCGCTTATAAGAGCACATTTGTGATGGAGTCCACATCAGTACACTTTTCCGCAGCGGAGATGAGCGCTTGGATAGCGAGCACGAACCCAGCCATGAAACTCATTTTGGTAAGTTTATTACTTTCCCTTACCCTCTCCAGAAGAGCCCGTTTTTAGATGTCAAAGTTCATCCACATTTATTTTAAAGGTTTGATGGTAGTGTTGTAGTGTGTTCTGTGGGTAGATGTGCATTATTTTCAGTTTAAGACAATTAAAATCATTCTTCATGTTAGTTGCTATTTTGTTCACTTCTGTGCCCAGTGTGCAACATGCGCTGGACACTCTTCATTTGAGTATACAACATGTGAATAAAATATGTACACTGAATTTCCATTTAGTCTGCACTTTTGTACTAGCTATATTCAGCATCAAAATTCGTTAGAGACGGAACAGAATAACAGAACAATTTTTACAATGCAAATATTGCACAGCTCATGCAAAATGATGCGAAATGATTCTGTTGTAGCCACTAATGAGGTGTTACTCTGAGTGGGTTTGCCCTCAGTAAAGGTGTGTGTGTACCTGTAAGCAATATGCATAGATTGATATTGTTGTCATTGATTGAACAGTTATCCGAGGTCAGCTCAGCCTAATCTGACCTATTCATCTGTCTAACTTGTAATGTCTTTTCGCATGATGTTCCCAAACATATGGTAATCGCCCAAAAATATCAATTCAGTCAGACAAGCATCATATTTAGCCAACTAATGAGTCAGTGTCCTTTCCAACCTCCTGCTAATTGGCCAATCATATCCTTGGGGATCCCTAATATTTCTGGCGTGCTTCTATGCGAGCCGTGCAGCCAAGCAGCCACTCAGAATGATCATCTGGTGTCCTCTAAAAATGGAGCTGTTTTCAGAATTAGTGATCGTACCTCATTGCACCTGTGAGCACTTCCTGCTCCCTGCATGCCCCTGACATGTGGCTGCAATATGTCTTCTGTCTTCAAACATCAACATGAAATCTTTTGGGGGCTTTATGAGGACATGAGCCGTGGAGAGAAGGTCAAAGGGAGAGTTATTCTGTTGTGGATACACAAACATCAGGAATTTAATCATGCAACTTCACCATCTGCCCATCTGTCTGGCCGGCCATTGACACACCCACCCTAAGTCAGTCTGTTTGTCTGTCAGTTCATTCTTCCATCTGTCTGTCTTCCCGTGCGTTCATAATTTGATGTATATGCCCCAGCATCTTTCCATCCATCCATTAGATTGTGTGGCTGTCCATCTCTTCATCCATCCATCCATCCATCCATCCATCCATCCATCCATTTATTATTTTGTCCATATGTTCATCTGTCCATGAACCTGTCCAACTATACGTTGAGTTTTCTTTATTTTTTGTTCCCACCTGCTGTCTTTTGGTTTGTCCCTGCGTCCATTCATCTCTCCCAACTGTCCATACAACTATGCATCCATCTCACTCCATTGTGTCTCCAATACACCTGTTTTACACGTGCAACCATTTGTCTATCTACACATCTACCATCTTTCGTCTGTACATCCACCCATGTATTAGTCTTTAGTCATTATGCACCTATTTTGAAATGCATTTGTTATTAGTTTGACTAATATTCTTTTAGGGGTGTTATGATAGTATGTCTAGAGAGCTCTAATAATGTTAAAACCATATTTACAAGGTTGGACACTGGTTTTCTATGCTCTATATCTGTGAATAAGGAATCCTACTTTGCAGGCATGAATTTAACTTGGTCGGGTCTGGAAAAAATGTACCTCGATAAATGAAGGATTGCTGAATACTGTCGAGCCAAGAAATTATTATTGGATTAATTTTTTTTCTTCTTTATGAAACCAACTACCATGGAAGCTGATTCACATATTGGTGTGCAATCAACCTTTGCCATTTTAGTCCCAAAGTTGGAACATACAGTACAATAATATCTCAGTGTTTGATTACGCTTTATCTCTTCCTTCTTTATCTTTACGCCCCTATCCCCACTTTCCTCTCTGATGTGGCCGTTACTGTGAGTCACACCAACTTCCCCAAACCCGCTAGTTGTCCATTGTAGTGATTTGACGTGCAAACTGCTAGAGCCACTAGAGGCTATGGAGAGGTGAACAACACACTCTTTTGAAGAATGTGTGAGGAAGTGTCAGGAGGGTCATACAGAGGGTGTTGGAAGGAGCAAGATGTTTTTAAACACACAAACGCTCACCTGTGGAAGTTGTCTTTGCAAAGCTAACTTCCTCTTTTGCATCAACAGCAGACGTTTGCATGAATGGAGGGTGGCTGAGGGGGCAGGAGGGATTTTTTGTGTAGGACTGTGTGGAGTGTGTGGTCAAGAGACAAGGAGAAGCGGGGGAGTATGCAAAAGAGATACAGCTATTTGTATCACCCTATGTCAAACACTGGCCTTCATCTTTCATCTTACTTCCGTATGAGCTGCATTAAAAACAGCATGACTGATGCAAATCTGGTGAAAATGTAAAGCACAGTGTGCACATTGTTACATACAGTTAGCACAGCGCAAATAGTTACACAACCTCATAACATTAGACACACAGCAGAAGTTCAACATTCCCAAATGTTTACGAGCGTTAAGACAAATAATGCTTATTTTTTCTGTGCGGATTCTATAAACATGTAAGAAGAAAAACAGAAAAGATCCATTCGTATATATTTTCCATACCGCTTGTTCTGAGCTGGAGCCTGTCCCAGCTGACACTTTGGGTGAACAGTGGGATACACCCAGTCAATTAAAGGACACAACAACAGACTCACACTCACCCAACTCATATTCACACTGATGGACAATTTAGAGTCTCCAATTAGTTTAAGATGCTAGGCTAAGATGGTAGCATAGGCTTGATCAAGTGATATTATTCAAACAGAGAAGTCAGCAACAGTAGGTGAGAAAAACGGACCTATTCTTTACGCATGTGGGGTATTGTTTCATCCACAATGTAATAGCAGCTCAGCATGATATAGCGAGGTTGGAGATGACATTACTCACCACCAGCAGGGGGTGGCTCTTTTCTGTTGTAGCAAATGACTTTTTGCCATAGGGTTAGGGTTAGTGTGATAGTTTCTCGTGTGATAAGTATTTATCAGCAGTTGCAATTTTCACCATCAAAAAATGAATTAGAATCTTTACAGACGATTTGTGGTAAAAAAAAATGGATGATTGACGCATTCTGGGTTGAAAAGCTATGTAGAATTGGACGTACTGAGCAATGAATCAATGTGTAATATCCTGCCACACAGCATGGAAGCATATCCCACATCACTTTATGCTTTAAAAAAAGAGAGATTCCATATTCACGGGAAAACACTCACACACAAACATATTTGCAACGAGCTGGAATGCCCCTCAGCCCACCTGCGTTCTTCAGTTAACTGAAGCCATGTGCTCTGTGGACAAACTGCTGCTTTGTGGTTTGATCCCTTTGTGCTCCGGCTCCACTCCACATGTCACCAATTGATAGGTGACCTCATGCACTCCAACATCATTCTCCCATTTCATGCAGACACTTAAAATTCTGCCATTAAGTCAATATGGTTGCTAATTAGTGGTGGAAGTCATTTTGACACAAATAGTCCAGGATGTTTCACCCCCATGTGCTCAGGTCAGCCTCATAGCCAGATTGCAGGTTCTCCTCGTATGGATGATTTGTGTTCCCCCATGTTCACAGATTTCTCTTCTCTGCTTTGAATTGTGCACATACATATGGTTTGTAATGGGAACTTAAATGATGAGTTTTCTCTATATGGTGGGTGGGTTCTCCCTTGGAGATAAGGTCCGCATTGACAGGAGGCGGGAGGTGTTCGGGGCATTTCTGACCAGTAGGAGGCTTCTGGGAAGACCAGGACACGTTGGAGAGACTATGTCTCTCAACTGGCCTGGGATCTGCCAAGAAAAGCTGAATAAAGTCCCCTTTCCTGCCCCTGACCGGATCTTGGATACGTGGAAAACAATGGATGGATGGAACTTAAATAGAAAAGGCTTTGTTGCTGCTATATGCAAGGGGAGTGCTGCAGCAGAGGGTGTTGTTTCACAAGGCAATTCCCTCAAGACTCAATTCCCTCAATGAAGTTATGGAACTGCAATTCTTGATTTATTATTATCATTATCGCTAGATTACAGTCAATTTAGCCATATTGCTAGGAGCCCCCAGACCTATGTGACTGTAGGATCCATTTCTGCTTCTATGGTTATCATGCGTGGGTTTTCTCCGGGTACTCCGCTTTCCTCCCCCATTCCAAAAACATGCTAGCTTGATTCGCCACTCCAAATTGTCCATAGGTATGAATGTGAGTGTGAATGGTTGTTGGTCTATATGTGCCCCGGGATTGGCTGGCCACCCGGCCAGTGTGGACCCCGCCTCTCGCTCAAAGACAGCTGGGATAGGCTCCAGCACCCCCCGCGACCCTCGTGAGGAAAAGCGGTAGAAAATGAATGAATGAATGAAAAAGCATTATTATTAACAGCTGTGGCTGTCGGCAACCTCTTGATTTAGTTTTACATGTCAACTGCAACTTCATGCGTGTTAGATTTGGCGTACTGACTGACCAGTTTGCTCCTTACCAGTTTGCTTCTGTTGCTGCTGTGTTGTGTAATATACTTGTTATCAATAACAGGCTCTCTGCTTGCAGTTATCACCCAATTCTCTTTGCAGCTAAAATAACAATACCTGTCACAGTGAGCTTCAATTGTCATGCAAATATGCAAAGAGATTTAGTAAGTACTATGATCTTCTGGTTCTCCTAACATGATGGATGTTCTTGCAGAAAAAATAATTATATGGACAAAAAATGCAATTGCAGCGTCATTGTGTGGTATTATGTAGATTATAGCACTTCGTAAGTATGACAACTCTGATGTCATTACTTCCCAACACTAGGGGCAACAATTACATAATATATTTGGATTTCTTTGATGACAACCACCAAGTTTTCTCACTGTTTTGCCTTGGCATCGGCGCATGCTGACATCATTTTTCAGCATTCGCACACAATTTTTAATGTGATGTGTAATTTCATGTAAATAATTTGGATTTAGCTCTTAGAGTTATTGCCTCCTATGAGCACATTTCAACAAATAGAACGTGTTAGTATGCGTGAAGTGGGAAATGGGTTGTGTCGTGAACTGGCTTGACCTTGTGTTTTCAGTGCCTTTTAGGAATTAATAGTACTTAATGTTTGTTTCATGCTGCTGGAAAACACGTCTTCTCCGAAACGGTTAAAGAGAGCGCATTAGCTGTGATGGACAGAAGTTACATAATAAGCAGTGTGACATGAACCAACTGTAAATAGTAATACAATTTTATTTACTCTAACCAATAAGTGTCTTCCCAGTGAAAAGATTTTGGTGGTCGCTGAGCATTTAAGTGCCCAGTTAAAGTACTTAACGCTAACATCCTTGAGCGTTTATCCTTTTGATGTTTATACTACTACGTTAAAATCATTATATTTTAATCTTAACTTCCCCTATGCTATCTTTTGATTTCCTTCTTCGTTTCGATACCCTCATCCATCCTTTCCTCCCATCTGGCTGCGCTCATTTAGTACTTTCTCACACTGACAGTGTAATTATGGCTGTCGGTGAGTGCTCGCTGCCATGTAATTTGGCTTTCCAGTGATGGACTATGATGTCATCAAATGGCATCTTCAAAGACAACAAGGAGGTTGAAAAGTTCAATATCTCTTTTGGTGGCTGATACACACACTCACACTCCTCTGAGCATCTTCCAGTACATCCATTCTCAAAAAGTGTCTTGGCATGAGGGAAAGAGTGATGAAACATTGGTAGTTTGGTAGTGGTAGTTTGGCAAAATGGGAACATCCGGGAAATGGCAACAAATCAGACATTTCTTGAACTAGAGGGTCAAGAACGAGTTACCCAGCATGTCTTGCAGCAGGACTGGATGTAATTTTGACATGGGTATTTTACCTAGATATTTATTTGTATGCACGCATGCTGCAGCAGGTAGGTTACGTTATGAGTCACGTGTTTGACTTGCGATGTTTGGATCACGTTTTTGCACAAGCTACAGATCTGACCATTTCCTGTACGACTCAAGCATGCCACAATAGCGCTGCAAGATACAAGATACAACTTTGATGTTGTGTTTTTATTTTTTTATTTAAAATTTTCACAAAATTATACGCCATTTAATTTATTACTACCTTTCATCTAAGAAATGAGGAACTGTATGCATACAAATAACGCATGAATCCATATCAATTATCACAATTGTTGTAAATCAGATATGTCACTATTAACTGGGCAAACAGTATGTTTATTAAGGAGGAAGATGGAAAAAAATACCTATATTGACTAAACATTTCATCGACAGTATATGAAATTGTTTAATTAAATTTGTGACGAGCTTACTGTGACCCACCTTTGGGTCCCGACCCAACAGCTGAGAATTACTGTCATGCATCATCATCTCAAGCTGAATACTACGTCCCGTCCCCAATACTACGAAGGGCACAACAACACACAGCATTACAAAAATAAGAGTCACAAAAAAGTATACTACAAACATTTATATACTACAAACTTTTGTCACAATTCCGCTCATCTATGTCACAAGGGGGTGGTGTGTGCTGGTCTGGAACCCAAACGCAGAGACACTTGTGTAACAAAAATGTTTTATTTAACAAAAGGTAGTCTGCTTGGGGAAATAACAGAGGGCAAAAGTATGAACCAAAAACAGAACTACACAGAGTCAAAAAAAGTACAACACAAAAGAGAACAAAAAACACTGCTGAAAACGGCTAGCAGGAAATACCGGGAGCAGAGTGCAACAAAAAACACTGGACAAAAGGTCACACAGGTAAGAAGACAAGAAGCAACAAAAATCCCCATAGTCCAAAACGAGGTACTTACAAAAAAGGTGCTAAAAGCCAGAAAGTTAGGACACAAAAGACACCTTGCCCAACATGTAGGACGAGGAAGGTAACAACGAGGCACACCTGCCGTCATGCTTTAGAACAGGTGTGTCAAACTCCTGCCATGGGGGGCCGAGACACTACAGGTTTTCTTTCCAGCCGGTCACTAAAGCAGGTGATTTGAATGATGAACCCTCCTTTGGTTTGAGGGAAGGAGCTCGTCAATAAAATCATCTGCTGGAGAAACTGCTTGGAGAGGAAACCTGCAGTGCTTCGACCCTCTGTCGACACATGTGCTTTAGAAGGTCAGGGATGAGATTGGCACAAGTTGTGTGGGAGTGACAGACACCTAAACCAGAGGTGCACTGCAAAGAAAGGGCAGAAGGCGGCAGCATGCAAAGCGACAACACAGATCCTGACAATCTATTCATTTTTTATGCTGTGTACCCTCACTTTGCTTGCTGGATATGCTGGAAACTACACATAAACAGGTATTTAGTTATTAAAAACTATGAAATATTAAATATGAGTTTAAGCATGAACTTATATTTATGTATCAACTAAAACTATCACATTTTCAATATTATTACTAATCATTGGCATTTTATTGAGTAACACTTCTGGTAGAAAACAAATGCAAGTTGATTTCAGGTTGTGGAGTTCTTTCTCATATAAAATGGCTTTTTAATAGTAATTATAAAATTATTTTTGCTTTGTTTTTTTTCATCCAAATTTAATTTTCTCTGCTGCCCCCAAGTGGCCAAAAAGACCAACTCTTCATGTGTCACGCTTATTCGCATGCTGTGTGACCCTACAGCTCTTGTAATAGCGTTCTACACTTGAACTGAACAAGCCTTTATTCTTGTCACTTATACAGAAGTACAAGCAATATAGTGCTTGAAACACTCTATGCCATTACCTCAATTGCCCCCAAATGAATTTATGTGATGTACTCATAGCATAGCAATTAGTTTTCAACATTTCCCAGCATGCTGGTTCTTGTTTTTCCACTGTCTGTACATACGGCATTGAATTTAACTGTGCTGTCCCACTGGAGGCAGGCCAGTGGAGAGTACTGCTTGAAGGATGACAAAAACAATGTGACCGTGACCATTTCCACATGTGCTTGTGAGCACACGCCAGTGAACTCAGTCTGACTTGTTGGTGTGACGGCGGTAACTGTAACCAGATTAGCTGAGCCGAGGTCACTCTCCGTCAGGGCTTCTATATCGTCAACACTCTCATGTCTTTCAATTGACCGTCTCTGATTTCATGGCCAAATAACCTTCTTCCTTTATGACTATGAGCACCAGTTTGATTCCGTGTGGGGCCACCCGTACTACAGACAAAGCATAGAGACATGGTATGGCTCACAAAGTCATTCTAGGTGAAATCCTTCTACTGAAATTTCTTCATGGTTGATATGTTTTGTCAGGAAAAACCACTGAACACTGAAATCTTCAACGGGCTGCTTGAAGATTGTGAAACCCTTTCATCTATTTGTATTATGTGTTCACTACAGAGCCATGGTACGGTGCCCCCAAGGGGACATTGATTTAAAAACACAAAGAGCTCGCAAAACTATATGAAGCTGCAGGACGGACTTCCGGTCATAGCTTGTCTGCCCATACGCGAGCGAGAATGAAGTGGAAAAATTTGGGGAGTACTTGCAAAAATTCATCTTTTTTTTTTTTTGTCCATCAATTTTTTTTGTTCTCGGGGGCTCAATGGACCTTTGGTGCAAAAATCTAGAGCAATGTGTGTTTCTGCGTGTTAGGTTAATGCAGTGGTTCTCAATCATTTTCTTTAATGACGCCCCGGGGACAGAAATATTTTCACACACCCTGATTTGAAATACTTTTGAGAAGCATACAAGTGTATTCAAAAGTGAAATTGCATGCTGAGTACATGTTGGAAGGTCTGCACGAACATTGAAGGTACTCCCAGATGGATATTTATTTGTTTACAAGAAGAACGCACCCTAACTCTAATACAGGCAGGATGTTAGAGTGAGGGATGGTACTTGAAAAAACAGAGTACATTTCAATTTTCCACTTTTTTTAAACTATAGGAAGTTATATATTATTATATATACTATTATTACAATTACCATTATATGAATAATAGAGGAAATAATAGAGGAAAGGGCAAACCATCTAATCCAGCAGAATCCATTATTTGGCTGGATGACACACCAACAGCAAAACGAGGCACAGCATCTAGTATTAGTGGAAGTCGCTGTTTGAAGAACAAAGACAAGCTTTACGTTTAGATGTTTTATTCATTTCTTCAGGAGGAAGGTGCACCCAAGATTTAATGGCAGCTATCAGACCTGAGGCCGTTGTTTGAAGAAATACAGAATTTATTATTTTGGCATCATATTTAATGTTTAATGTTTAATTTAAAAGAAACACCCATAACTAACATAAGCAGGACATTTATTTTTTCCCCTCTCTCTCTTAGTGTATGAGTCAAGCGATAATGGCTATATATGTCTATATATTTCTCCGTAATTATAGTGACAAAGTTGGTAGCACTGATCCCTCCTGCAACGTGTTCTTGTTCTCTGGTAGACCAGGAGCGTATGAGATGTTTTAAAAAGCAGAATTACAATGCCATCTACTGGGAGTAGAATGCTGCCATTGTTCATTAAATACCGGTGCCAGCATAACACACGAAATGTGCCCAATGAGATACCCTCAGGTTTGTTATTGTGGTGGTGTGTTCTATGAGGAAAGCAGCATAAATACAAAAGCACAGGAGGATAGGCAGTGGTGAATGGCAATAAAAGAGTAGGACAGAGTGTTTTGTATTCTGGTGTTGGACAGGGAAAGCCCAGTGACCTCCTAGTGTTGTTGTAACAAACAGCGGCCAGGGGAGACGACCACGGAGAGGGCCACAATCATAACACACATACTGTATGTATTGCACACACACGCAGAACACATTATATGTGACATGCGAGAATGCTCCCTGTCAAATGCAACGTTGGCCCGTTGAACGGGAAAGTCCACAGAGCCAATATTGTAGCAGAAAGGAAGCAGGCTGTTGGGTAACATCTGGTCTGCATGTGTCCTCCCTCCACTGTCTGCATGGCTGCATGTCAAACATGCTTGCTAACTGATGGCTTATATTCCAAGTCTGCTGAGAACTATTCAGTCTCTTCACAGAAACAATAAATAAAATAATAAATACTTGAATTGACAGCCAAGTGTAAGGGCACTCTTTTGCTCAGTGTTGTAACAAAAAAAAGTGCAACACATTGGCATATTGGCACATTGGCATATCCTCCGAAGTGTCAGGCCAAGAAAATCTCAGATAAGCAGAGGCCAAGGATGGTGAGAACAGACCAGCTCCAAAGACCTACAACATGATCTTGCTGCAGATGCTGTCACTGTGCGTAGCTCAACTCTTCAGTGCACTTTGCACAAGGGGATGCTGTACGGTTTTATCGATTCATTTGAGTTTTTTGTTGCAGACAATTAAAAAACAACATGTTGTCCTCTTGCTGTGGTGCACCGTTTGCCCTAACAACAGCAAGAAGTTTGTTCCTAAGAAAGTTTGGAACTGATGTGAGTGGTGTGAGCAGCCATGGAACAAGTGACTGCACCCTGCAAAGCCCATTGCAACAAAGGGCAGCAGCACAACAAACTTATTCCAGTATCTAAAACAAGGTATCCAGCGCAGTGGGAGAAACACCACACTTAGGGTTAGGGTTAGGGTTAACCCTAACCCTAACCCTAACCCTTGTGGGAGGAAACCGGAGTCCCCGGAGAAAAGCCACTCACGGGGAGAACGGGTAAACTCCACACAGAGAGAGTGGAATCGAACTCGGGCCTCCTAGCTGTGCGGCCTGCGTGTTAACCACTTGTTCATTTTTACATTAAAAAACCAAATAAAATCTTTTTAAAAGTACTTTAAAAGATTTTTTTGTTGTCTTTAAAAGGTAGAAAAAAAATCAGGACAAAAAATATTTTAGTGAAAAAAAAGTTTCTAGTTTCTATTTTTAGGCCTTAAGTACAAGAAAAGCTGTTTTTGGACCTCAACCACCTGATGTGAGGCTCTGCTTTGAAAACCCTGATACAGAAAATAAGTTCATTTTCTTGATGGTTTTTCTAAATGTGGTTGCCTAGCAAAAGAAAGCAAAATAATTTAAAGCAGATTGATAACCAAGGTTTAAAGAATGGAAGCAGTGTATCACACGTCAAAAGAGAACAATTGTCTGTTGTTGTTGAAGTATTTAGTTCGACTAAAACATCTGAATCCACTTACTTTATTGTCAAGAAATCATTTAGTAAGTGTAACGAAAAGATGCCAAAGACGCAGTGAGAGATGTAATGAAGACTAAAATGCATGATGAAATCATACAAAGACAATTAAATAATGCTTGGAAGCGTTACAAAGTGAATAATGGAGATTAACAAGGGCCAACAATGAAGAAGCTGTTATGCAGGGATCCAGGTCTAAGCATGATTTTCTTCTCAGACTCTATAAAGCGCTCAATTGACTTTAAGCCAGTGAGTCCACCAGGAGCTACATCTTTACAGCTCTGACCTTTCCTTCACCTCGCTCTTACTGGAAGGCTTTGGGCAGGCAACCGCTCCAGCATTTGCAAATATTTTGTTCTCTGTCCCATAAAATGTGCTCAATATGACTTCCACTGTCACCGTTCACTCACCACCACTTCATTTCTTACCCCTTGTGCAGCTCTTCACCGCCTCTCTTACCTGGGCCTTTCAGCAGCAGGCAACACCACCCAAGTACCAGTACCGCGACCCGGTGACTTCAGACCTCCTCCTGTGCGACCAGTGTCCTCCGGGCACGGCCGTGACGCGACACTGCACCGCTGACATCCCAACAGAGTGCCAAGACTGCCCTGAGAGGCACTTTGCTGACAACTGGCACTGGGGGAACTCATGTCAATACTGCACCTTGGTAGGTAGGAGAGGTTCACACCGCTACATAAGACTTCACTTCATGGCCATTCTCTCAGACACTATTTAAGATTTAAGCAGATACAAGTCTGTTACTTCACTTATTTGAACTGGAATAGGAATTTGTTACCTTGTTATTTTTATTCACCTTTCCCCTCATGTTAAACTAGCATGGTTTTTCTCAGATCTTTTCCTCATGTGCGTGACTATATCGTACGGTACCTTATTGTTTTAACAAATTCACAAGGTGGTGTTATTGTATTCCTTTCAGGAACATGTAGGTTCAAGTCTGCGGTTTTGCTAGTTCCGTCCATAATAAATGTTTATTTTTCCATATTCCAGACATCCAGGATTGGTGACAGATTTCCTTCTTGTGTGTTGTCTTGTGTAGGTGTGCAAAGAGAGACAGCTGGTGAAGCAGGAGTGCAATAGCACTCATGACAGAGTGTGTGAATGCGCTGCAGGTTTCCACCTAGTGGTCGAGTTTTGCATCACACACAGCTCCTGCCCACCTGGTTATGGAGTGGCAGCCTTAGGTAAGGTGTTTTTCCATCCATCCATCCATTTTCTACTGCTTATCCTCACGAGGGTCGCAGGCGTACTGGAGCCTATCCCATCTGTCTTGGGGCGAGAGGGGGGGGTCCACCCTGGACTGGTGGCCAGCCAATCCCAAGGCACATATAGACAAACAACATGCCCACCCATATTCATACCTATGGACAATTTGGAATATTTCACTCTGTGTGACATAATATGGTATTTACTTTACACAAAAACACCTTATGTCTGCACGGCGGCCCAGTGCAGCTGGGGTGTGGTCCATGGTGTCTATCTTTTCCAGTTTTTATATTTTATCTTACATTATTTCATACTTTATTCTATTTATTTACTTTAAACAGTGCTACACATGGAGCTGTGTAGATGCCAACTTCCCAGAATCCACAAATCTATCCTTATCTCTACTCTGTGGAACACATTTAACATTCATCCTGCAACCATTAACCCGCCATTCTTCCTACCCTGTAATTCACACGAAGTGTACCTGGACTTGAGACAGCATTACTGGGGATTCCCCTGCCTTAAACTGCAGTACTGATTATGTAATGGACAGAAATGTGGCAGAAGCCTTGAGAATCAGAAGCTAGGCAAAAACTAAAACAAAAATAGAAAATGAATGAATGAATATTCATGTTCTTAAAATATTAAATTAATTCATCATTCGGATTACATGGCTATCTTTTACATTTTAAGATAGCAACAGAGTAGGCATGGTGGGGAGGCTGCATGTTGGCCAAGGGGAGAAGAATGCAGATTTACCACACAGACAATTTGAGAGTAATGGAGTATTTTAATTGAAGAAACATACGATATATAGTGCTGACTCTTTCTAGCTCTAAATGACCAAAAGAAATGTCAAGAAAAGAAAAATTCACATTTCAATCAATGAATCCACTGGAGTACTGTAAATGCTATTTTGTATAAGAGGTGGGCGGCATGGTATAGTTGGCCCTCCTCACAGTAAGAAGATCTGGAATCAAAACTCTGATAGAAGTGTGGAGTTTGCATGTTCTTCCTGTGCTTGCAGGGGTTTCCTCCCTCATGCACGTTGATTGGAGACTAAATTGTCCATGGGTGTGGATATGAGTGTGAGATAAGGGTGTGCCTCCCGCCCAAAATCAGCTGAGATATAGCTCCAGTTCATGTGTGACCCTGAACATGACACACAGCAGTGTGGATTAAAAGAACAGTAGCGTGGGCCACCGAGCAATAAGATATTCTTCTTATTCCTTGCTTTGAAAGGGCACACCCTCATTGCTTGGTCTCTTTCCAGGTACACCGGTGAGCGACACTGTGTGCAAGCCATGTCCTGCTGGTCATTTTTCCAGCAGCCCCTCTTCGACAGAGCAATGTCGACCTCACAGAAACTGCACAGATGTGGGCATGAAGAGATTGAGAAAGGGAACGTCCACTTCAGACAGCATTTGTGGGAGCCAGGACCAAATTATGGCAATTGATTGTGCTCATCAACACACATTGTGTCACACAGGTGAGGCCATGGTGTTTGAAGTGGGGATAGTATACAATACTGTTGCCGACTTAGAAGTCTATAGAGGTCACATATACGTACATACACAGTCTGATCGAAGCCAAATTATTTTAACCATGCTGGACAAGGGATTTTCTTAGTGATGTATTTCTTTGCATTTACTGGAACACCAAAATACACAGTAAAAGGCTTAAATTTGTTTTTTTGCACAACCATTATATGTCACGAGGGGGTGGCGAGAGCCAGTCTGGAACCCCAATGCAGAGACACTTTCAAGGAACAAAAAATGTTTATTCGACAAAGGTAGTCCACTTGGGTCAAAAATAAAGGATGAAGAGTACAAACAAAAAAACTGAGATACAAAGGGACCAAAGTACAAGAGAAAACAAAAGGTCACACAGGCAAAAACAAGTAACAAACAGAAATCTTGGTAGAGCAAAACTACGGGCAGGTACTCACAAGAAAAGAAGCTAAGAGCCAGAAAGCAAGGGCACAAAGGGGCTAACGTTGCCGAGCAAGGGTACAGGATGCATTTTAACTGTACACGTCAATGTATTTACTTTTAAAGATGAACAGAATCTAAAAAGGAACAATGGTGCCAATCAGAGAACTTGGAGAATGGGGAGCGACGGGGGGATAAAATAGAAAAACTAGCCCCGTCGACATGACATGGTCAAGCTCAGAGAGTGATGCCTCGTGTGCCAGTGCGTGTACTTCTTGAAGAAAAGGTCACATGCGGCGCCAAACTGTTATAAAAGCACCGACGCGAGGGTGGGGCAAAAGCAGTGTCGAACAGTCGGAATCTGATGAGAAAGTTGTATGATTTGATACGTGAATGGTGTGAATCGCTTGAAAAATGACGGAGGCTCACTAGTTGCTGTTGAGAAAATCATCAAGGGGGTTTGGAATGTCGCCAGATCTAGCGACAAAATCGCCAAGTTAGCAACACTGACACCAAATGATGAAGGTTTCGTTTTTAACATGACAAAAGACTTGTGGTTTATTTCAAAGAACCAAGCTGTAATTCTGGATGCATGCAGCAGGGGGCAGTAATGCTTATTTGAAGCCAATATGCCAGTGAAGAAGTATTTCCAAGGACACTAATAGAGAATAAATTATCATCTAAAACTGTCAATTGTAAAGAGTTAAGACGCACGGTTTGATGTGGTCAATTTGATAGGAGGGATTGTTTTGATGTTTGTAAGAAAGGAGGGGGCCTGATGGCATTTTCAAAAAAGGCTGACACCTCACGGCAGAAATGTGAGTGGTGAAGTTGGTGAAGCCCATTCATTTTTAATGAGAAAAAAATCCGTCGAATTTGGGGATTTTTGGAAAAGCTGGGAAATGAACGATTTAATGCTTGAATTGTCTGAATTGGATGAAAAATTAACGAGTAGAAAGAAATTTTAAAAATTATGAAAAAACTGGCGGAATGAGAATAAAAAATAAATAAATAAAATATTTTAATTAAATCAATTAATATTAAAAATAAATAAATTTAATTTAATTTTTTAAAAAATAATTAATATATTAAAAATGGGATAAAGTCGCTTGGGAAACTTTTAAGTTAACTTTTAAGTTCAAGTATTGAACGCTGTGTTTTTGGAGCAAAATACAGTGAACAAGGCTGATAGATGATTTCCCTTGCCATCATTTGCATGCTTGCATGAATCAACAACTTCACACAGATCATTTAAAAAAAAAGTCTTACACATCACTTACACACAAACAGTACACATATAGCGAGATAGTAATAAATACAGCAACATCTGATCAATCCCTGTTAATTTCAGACTTAAAAGATACCGATATTGGTCTACTCGCTCATCACTGGTATTTACTTGTGATGCATATCAAACACAAGTATTGACTGCAGAACACCCACATTTTGTTGAAATAAATTCCAAATCTGCATGCACAGTAATGCACTGTGGTGCTTTAGATTAACCAGTGAGTTTTGCTATCTTCTTCTAGATGTGTTCTTGTGTGAGGAGGCAGTTTTCCAGTCACTAGCCTCACTGCAGCTGTCCTCTGTGCCCCTGGAACGTTTGTTGGAGAGCCTGCCGGGTCGGAGGGTGGATCGCAAGAACGTGGAGAGGTTGAAAAAGTCCTGTTTGCCACAGCAACAGGTCCTCCAACTGCTACGACTATGGAGGCAACAGAACAAGGACCAAGATAAGCAGTATGGCATAATAAAAGGTGCGACCACTTTCATGTTTTTCACTTTTGTTTAGTAAAGACGGTAAAAGTAGTGATGCTCCAATCAGTGTTTTACCCTGCCGATTCCGATCGACTTGGACTGAAATCACCTAATTCAATCTAATCAATCGCCTCATTTGTCACGGAAATTGGCTGATACTGATTGGTGGCTGATCGATTGGGGCATCCCTACTTAAAACCAATCCTATGTAGGCCAGGATTTACTACACAACAATTGCACAGATTTAAAAGAGTGTTTTGGATAGGACTTGGCAAGGGCAAGCAGTTTGTGATGCATCCGTTAACGATAATGCATTTTTGCCAGATACGAGTATGAAATGAGCACATTTGGTCATTATCTGTATTTGTGTTAAAAGAAAATGCTCATTATGTATTCACTCTTCACGCTCTGTGATTGGCCAGTCACACACAGCGAGCACCACTCCCTACACGGCTGCAGCGGACCTCAGCGGTGCCTCATTCACATACAGCACACGATGCAATTGGGAATTTGAAAACATCTTGGCGATTGTCACAATGCCTCCACTTTGTTAGTTTTTTTTCAGCTGGCCACTACTTTGGTTTGTATCTAAAGTTACATGGAAAACTTGTTCCATAGCATGCGCAGCACACAGAGCTGTGCAGACACTCAACTCAAATGGGGTAGCGTGACCGCTTTTTCCCCCAGAAGTGTGTTTTTGTCTTATTCCATGAAGTCATGATAAAACAGGCGTGCTACCTACAATATACAAATAATTTTCGGTTAGCAGTATACGGACAGTGGCAACAGTAACCTGCATTGACTGGCCACAACATTAGGTACACTTGCACAGCCTCACAAGAGCTGTGTCAAGCATCCTGCATGTATGGCTGTATTTTAGTGTGCTAAAAAATGAACCCCCTCTCAATACGTTGCCGTATGCACCTGCAACCTTAAACTTGTTTCGTAACATACACAGCGCATATTTTTTCAAGACAGCGGGCACGATTGTGCATCAGTCACTGATGGTGTTTTGTTTTGTTAATGTATACTGACGGTGGTTTGGCTGGTGATATAAAGTCAGTTGGAAAACTGCTTTTAGTACCCAATGCCGTGCATTTGAGAAAAATACAGCCAACAAGGCTGACAGATTATTATTATTTTGTTTATTGAATCACCAACTTCACACTGCTCATTAAAAATAACTGAAGAATAAATTCTCAAGGATCACTTACACACATAGCATAGTACACATATTGCTGAATAATAAACAATACATATAGCAACTTCTGATCAACCCAAGCAATTTTCAGACTTAAAATAATGTTCAGATTTAAGTCTTGCCCATTTCTGAATCAACCACACCCATTTCCTGTTTATATGCTGCCCATTACAAGTACGGACACTGATACAGATAATTTAGATGGGTGAAGAGATACAGATGCAGATACAGATAGTGGTATACTCGTCCCAACTATTAACCCAGCATGAACATTACGTGTGAAAAACAGAGAAAAAAGGCAACATAATCGCAACTTTTTCTTGCAATTGTGTCGTACAGGTGTGAACCACTGTGAGCGCAAAATCTCCCGCTGCAACAGCCTGAAGAACCTGACATTGGACGACCTCTTGGAGGTCACCAACAGTTTGCCAGGGGTTCATGTTCATCGGGAGGTTGTGTCAGCGGTGTTCGCGACTTGCCTTCCCAAGCAGTACATCCTCCAGCTTCTCCACCTGTGGAAGATCGCCAACTTTGACCTCGATCTAGTCAAAGGTCTTTCTCACAGTCTGAGGGTACTGCGCAGCAAAGGGGCACCACGTTATCTTCTAAAAGGCCTGAAGAAGATTAACCGCATCATCGGCTACTCCTCCACTCGCAAGATGTATGAAAAGATGTTTGTTAATATGCTTCAAGATGAACTGTGTTTTAAAACTCTTAAGCCGTTCAACGAATAAGAGCAACTACTTTTTAGGGATGGGCACATGACTAAATCTTAATTGGCTTTGCGGACATTTTATGCTCAATTACATTTAATGTTATGAGATAATGTCTCTCCGACTGTTCTGAACGCTAGTTTCAATGCCTGTGTTGTATTCAGCAGAATTAGACTTGTACAATGGCAACGGTCTACATGCTACAGTGCTTCAGCAGCGCCTCTGGTTGTTGTAGCTGGGTACTGCACTCCATTTTGCCTCAATAGCTTCCAGTCATGATTCATCAACAATGAATTCCACAGAACTGCCCATCCCTCGCTTTTGTTCATACTAAACTTCAAGGGAGAATAACACTCAAGTTGGAATAGATGCACTCCGATACCGTAGACATTTACTGGCCAAAACATTAGGTACACTTGAAACATCAAATGAGGTCGAGTACATGGTGTAAAATGAACGTTACATTTGTGTATTTCTGATACATCTCTTGTATTGTTATTATGATGTTGACAAAAGTCTATTGTGCAGATGCACCTAAAGTTGTAGATTTATGTGGAACAGATACAGATCTATACACATAAAGAACATCCCTTACTTCAATAAGCGGAACATTCTGAAACAAAGGCATGTTATTCAGTAATTAACCAGATGATTTTGATTTTAAAAAATAGTAATTACATTTTTGTGTCCTCCAGGCAGAGTAATCTTTGGAAAATATTTCATGGGAACTTTTTTGAGTCTGTGAAAAGTAATAAACAAAACTATTTAAGATGTAAATAGCACACTTTTATGGAAAATGGGCAAGCAAATGTGTTATTTTTATTACTTTCTCACTATTTGAGAGGAAGGATTTGGTTTCATTATGAAATCCAGGTATGAGCTATATAATTGTGTCTTGTTTTGTTGGTTTTGTCCACGACTGCTGGCAAGTAAAGTTCATAGGAATTTAGTGTTGTTATTGTCAGCTTTCTGAATGTAAAATTGTGTTTCTATTTAAAAGGGACTTTAACTTTCCATTCTTTGTAAAGGCTTGCTTTTATTGCTTTTTAAGAAAAACTGGATCTTACATGCTGCAAAATCTTGAAGGGAGATGTGTTTTATATACGTATGTTTTTCTATCATTTTATACAAAGAAGTGTCGGTTTCTTTATTGTATATATGCCTCGGGTAACACTAATGTCTAATGGTGTGTACAGATGCCTCATTAAAGATTACACTTTTTTGCTGCTGTGACTTATCGTTTCTTAAACAGCTCACAGGACACCAGCAATGATCAGGAGATGTCATCGTGTTGATGACAATGGAAAAAAGACTTTTCGGACTCATTGTAGTAATCTAATGCAACATAGGGTTAGGGGTTAGGGTTAGGTATAGGGGTAAAGGAGGTCTTGATAGCTGCTCGGGGTCGAATTAGTGTAGATGCACGTGGGTCCCGTCTCGATACGAGCTTCCGTTGGTGAGTAATAGGCGAAAAACGCATCCTCCATTGACATTGCATGATGGGAGTTGCAGTACATAGGAATGACCAGAAGGTGTCGGTATTTGCCTGCAGTACATTTAATTGACGACCAGATAGCGACATAGTATTAGGGTTAGGTGTAGGTGTAGGGGTGAAGGAGGTCTTGGTAGCCCATACCAAAACCAAATAACTCGAGAACGGTACGTCCTACGGCATTTTTCCCGAAGACGACCCCCCCCCCCCCATAAGTGGGCACGGGCTTTCTTTTGGGACCACCCCCGACTCGTATCGAGACAGACACTTGAAACTTGGCACACAGGTCAGCGGCCAGCCCCTGATACACATATAAAAAAATCAGGGTCCTGGATCAAAGGGTCCGAGATTTATGGGAAAAAAAAGAGGGGTTTTTGGAGGGAAAGTAGTTTTTCATGCCCTGCGAGGCCCATATTGACCCCAGCGACTGCATATTTTTCAGTTTTTGTCTTTCCAGCCTCGTGAGACTCCAATAAAAGAAAGTCAGATGAAAGAAAGTCAGCCCATTTTAGTTCAGAAAGGGGTAACCTTTGACCTCAAGCAGACCTCAATTTAGTGGGTTTGCCGGTCTAGCCACGCCCCCTTTCGAGCCAGACACTTGAAACTTGGCACACAGGTCGGCGGCCAGCCCCTGATACACATATAAAAAAATCAGGGTCCTGGATCAAAGGGTCCAAGATTTATGGGAAAAAAGAGGGTTTTTTGGCGGAAAAGCAGTTTTTCATGCCCTGCGAGGCCCATATTGACCCCAGCGACTGCACATTTTTCAGTTTTTTTCTTTCCAGCCTCATGAGACTCCAATGAAAGAAAGTCAGTCCATTTTAGTTCAGAAAGGAGTGACCTTTGACCTCAAGCAGGCCTCAATTTAGTTGGTTTGCAGGTCTAGCCATGTCCCCTTTCGAGCCAGACACTTGAAACTTGGCACACAGGTCAGCGACCAGCCCCTGATACACATATCAAAAAATCAGGGTCCTGGATCAAAGGATCCGAGATTTATGGGAAAAAAGAGGGTTTTTTTGGAGGGAAAGTAGTTTTTTACGCCCTGCGAGGCCCATATTGACCCCAGCGACTGCATATTTTTCAGTTTTTGTCTTTCCAGCCTCGTGAAACTCCAATGAAAGAAAGTCAGTCCATTTTAGTTCAGAAAGGGGTGACCTTTGACCTCAAGCAGGCCTCAATTTAGTGGGTTTGCAGGTCTAGCCACGCCCCCTTTCAAGCCAGACACTTGAAACTTGGCACACAGGTCAGCGGCCAGCCCCTGATACACATATCAAAAAATCAGGGTCCTGGATCAAAGGGTCCGAGATTTATGGGAGAAAAGAGGGTTTTTTGGAGGGAAAGCAGTTTTTCACGCCCTGCGAGGCCCATATTGACCCCAGCGACCCCAAATTTTTCAGAGGTTTCGTCTTTCCAGCCTCGTGAGACTCCAATGAAAGAAAGTCCATTCATTTTTTTCATAATTTTATTTTCCAAATCTGGCTGAAATGGCCGCAAATGCTCTGAGAGTCATCGACCTGCAGACTGTCGTGTGCTTCAGACCTGATCCGCAGAATTTTTTTTTCCAGACAACGCAGAGGTCTGAAATTCGAGTATGTTGTTGGGGGCCTCCAGATGAGCGGATCGACATCAGTCGGGTGTCGGTCGGACATGTACTTTTCGACCAGTGGGCGTCGGAATTTTGTTGTCTCCTCATGTTCACGCCCCCGCCGATCGGACAAAAAAATGTTCAAATGTGTCGAAAAACGCAACAGAACATCTACAAAGAATATGAAGCAAGTGTGCACAGTTTCACATCTGTGCAACCTTTGGTTAGCTACTTAGCTTTAGCAAGGTTGTATCGAGCTGGGACCAATTTCTCCCTAATTGATGGGATGGTGTCTGCAACATATTGAAAAATGAAAAAAAAACTCCAAGAACAAGTGTTTCTACATTCAACAAGTTGATGGTGACCTATGACCTTTGAGCAGTCTGTTCGATTACTAGGCAATGTTCCTTTGGAGCTAGACTCTTGAAATGTTGTACATTCGTGCAGAATAATTGTCTGATGATGTGGTGAAAAATTGGTGGACCTAGCTCGATGCTTGATGAATTTATTAAAGTTTTGTTTTTTTTAGGGCCTTTGACCGGCTTCGTGGTCAATCTATTTGGGAAGGAAACATGGTTCCTGTTGAGTCCCGTCCCTGAAATTTTGCACACTCGTGCAGAATAATTGTCTGATGATATGGTGAAAAATTGGTGGACCTAGCTCGATGCTTGATGAATTTATTAAAGTTTTGTTTTTTTTAGGGCCTTTGACCGGCTTCGTGGTCAATCTATTTGGGAAGGAAACATGGTTCCTGTTGAGTCCCGTCCCTGAAATTTTGCACACTCGTGCAGAATAATTGTCTGATGACATGGCGAAAAATTGGTGGACCTAGATTGATGCTTGGCCTCAGGTTCCAACCCTCGCCTCCAGTTTGCCCACCGGCCACCGTTTCCAGTTTGCCCGCAGGCCGGCAGCTGACAACAGATTGCCTGACGGCCGCTGCAGTCTGCGCCCTGCCGCCGGCTTCATATTGCTCTTTGGTCGCCGGCAGCCGCAGCCTTCATATTGCTCTCTAGTCGTCGCCGTCGTCGTCGTCGTCGTCAGCGTCATCGTCAGTCCGCTGTCCCGCAATCTTCAGCAGAGTAAGATAAAGCTTACATTAGCCATGACTTTACCGTTGAGAAAACACAGTATATGATTGCCCAGCATAACAATTACAGTCACGGTGTCATGAAAAAAATACCATCAAACATCAACACAATAGATAGATTTAGAACAGACTTGGCCAGTCGTGTGCAAGAATAACCTATTTACGTGGCTTAAAACAAGTAATTTAACAGCTATTTCTTTCATAGACAGTACCGCAAAGCACGCTGGGATGTGCGCCTATCGGCTACATTATTAAGAGGACAAGGAACTGCTGATTATGATGCGGGCGAGGGAGGATGTCAATTAAGGGCCTCAATTCTTGGATTTCTTCTCCTTAAAAATTACTTTTATGCAATTCTTGGCTATGTTATATGTATCATGTGTCATTTGTGTGCTTTCAACATATACTTGTTAGTCCAAAATACAGTACACTTCAAAAAGACGTTTGTGTGTTTTCGAAGTGGCCACAGGAGGGCGACAGAGGCTAATATCATCAATGTATGTCCATCACAGGCCACCGTACTGATCCGCCAGTAAGCGGTGACGTTACGTGAAATCCAACAAATTAAATAATGCCTCTTTTTTTTACAGCCCCCTACGAACGGTGCCCAATGTGCTTCAGGAGTATAAAGTATTATTTCTCTTGTTATAGTGTGTAAAATCATTGTGAAACACGACGTCACATCCGCGCTGTAACTTCCCGTTTGCACTTCCTGGTTTCGTCCGGATCATGGCGCCGACGATCCCAATGACGCTGTGTCAACCTGTTGGCAGCCAAGCTGAAGTATTCTAGAGGGAATGCCGTCTACTGTTTGTAAAACTAAGAGGCGTGATTGTTGAAACTCTTTATTGAAAATGCTTTAGGATATATTACATGTATATTGCTTAATTTTTTGAAGTTTTCAACGCTGTTACAGGCATGTGTTTGGCCAGCTATGTGGGGCGGGTTGAGCGTGAACAAGGAAGTGCGGGGATCTCGTGCGCGCGCGCGCGCGCTGTTCTGTTGTTGCTGGCTCGTCGAAAAAAAAAGTTGACCGGAAGCAGCAGGCAACCATCTGTCTTTCTCTGACGAAGTCAGGCCGCCCCTTACCACGGTTTGGGGCTGAAAATAGTGACAGTTAACACCGCCACGACCGTGGAGAAGTGCCGAAGTAAACGGTTTGTCTTGCAACAGCATCGTTTTCATTGGCGCCAATTTAATTCGGTATCGAGTCGGCGTTCCAACACCCTGACGGAGAACACTGGAGTTGCCATGTAACTCAGACGACGCACAAGCAATGCTACAAGGTCAGTATCAAAGTTTTAAGTCACGTTGAGGCACGAATAGTGGCGTTTCGCTCCGACAATAGGACAATATACAGTATATAAACGATGTCGAAGTTGAGGAGCTGAAGCCGAGGTCGCCATTTTGTGGACATAATTGGCGCGCAGAATGCTCGAAATGACGGAAACAATTGTTTCAACCGGTTCATTTGCAATCCATAACATAATGTGAACGACTTTGGCCCAAATTGACAACGATTTTTTAAAAGTATGTTTCGCTACCCTCGTCATAGTCAATGACAACTGAAGCTAAAAGTGGTTTATTTGGAATTATTTCGTTTGACGTGAAAATCCCTTGATGTCCGGGTTACGTCGCGTGCATGGCGTGTTAAGTTTGTGTCGGAACTTGTTGCCATCAGAGGCGAGGCATCTGTTAGGTGAGTGTAAGCCGCTGATTTTATCTTTGAGCATCATTGTGACAACGGAAGAGAAAACACACTCATAACCCTTCTCCCTTATTCGGTCTATTTTAATGGCGACTAAAAAACTTACTTCTGTACACCGCATCATTACAATAACCAAGCTCCGAACCCGGGGAGACAGAGCCTTCTCCATCGCTGCCCCCACCCTCTGGAACTCTTTGCCCCATTCACTCCGTGCTTGCCCTGACCTTCCCACCTTCAAAAAACAACTAAAAACTCACCTCTTTAAATCTGTTTTTAATGTCTAACTTCTTTATATCTGACTGCTGTGCCCCGCCCCGCTTTTACTCATGTTTTAACTGTGTATTAACCAATGAATGTTGTATTTTGGTGTGTCTTCTATTCTGTTTACTTACTTTATTCAACTCCATTCATCTGTAAAGTGTCTTTGAGTATTTTGAAAAGCGCTATACAAATAAAATGTATTATTATTATTATAAGTATTCAATGCAGGAATGAATTTTATAAAACTGAGTATTT